>NW_023995092.1:0-155528 GCF_015586225.1 Lucilia sericata | reverse complement strand
TGTTTTAACGAAGTTATAAGCGATTTTAGTTTTCCTTAGTCGACCAAAAATCGATTTTTGAAGGAAATATGGGTGATCACAAAATAGCTTACTTTTCGATTTAAACGTGTTTTAACGAAGTTTATAAGCGATTTTAGTTTCCTTAGTTTTCGACCAAAAATCGATTTTTGAAGGAAAATATGGGTGATCACAAAATAAGCTTATTTTTCGATTTAAAACGTGTTTTAACGAAGTTATAAGCGATTTTAGTTTTCCTTAGTTTGACCAAAAAATCGATTTTGAAAAGGGTGAAAATTTACGTGTTTTAACGAAGTTATAAGCGATTTAGTTTTCCTTAAGTTTCGACCAAAAACGATTTTTGAAGGGAAATATGGGTGATCACAAAATAGCTTATTTTCGATTTTAAACGTGTTTTAACGAAGTTATAAGCGATTTTAGTTTTCCTTAGTTTTCGACCAAAAATAGATTTTTGAAGGGAAATATGGGTGATCACAAAAAAGTTAGTTTCGATTTAAACGTGTTTAACGAAGTTATAAGCGATTTTAGTTTTCCTTAAGTTTCGACCAAAAATCGATTTTTGAAGGGAAATATGGGTGATCACAAAATAAGCTTATTTTTCGATTTAAACGTGTTTTAACGAAGTTATAAGCGATTTTAGTTTCCTTAGTTATCGACCAAAAAAGATTTTTGAAGGGAATATGGGTGATCCAAAATAAGCTTATTTTCGATTTAAACGTGTTTAAACGAAGTTATAAGCGATTTTAGTTTTCCTTACGATGTTATCGACCAAAATCGATTTTTGAAGGGAAATATGGGTGATCACAAAATAAGCTTAGTTTCGATTTAAACGTGTTTTAACGAAGTTATAAGCGATTTTAGTTTTCCTTATTTATCGACCAAAAATCGATTTTTGAAGGGAAAAATGGGTGATCACAAATAAGCTTTTTCGATTTAAACGTGTTTAACGAAGTATAAGCGATTTTAGTTTTCCTTAGTTATCGACCAAATAATCGATTTTTGAAGGGAAATATGGGTGATCACAAAATAAGCTTATTTTCGATTTAAACGTGTTTTAACGAAGTTATAAGCGATTTTAGTTTTCCTTAGTTTTGACCAAAATATCGATTTTTGAAGGGAAATATGGGTGATCACAAAATAAGCTTATTTTCGATTTAAACGTGTTTTAACGAAGTTATAAGCGATTTTAGTTTTCCTTAGTTTTCGACCAAAAATCGATTTTTGAAGGGAAATATGGGTGATCACAAAATAAGCTTATTTTTCGATTTAAACGTGTTTTAACGAAGTTATAAGCGATTTTAGTTTTCCTTAGGTTTTCGACAAAAAATCGATTTGAAGGGAAATATGGGTGATCACAAAATAAGCTTATTTTCGATTTAAACGTGTTTTAACGAAGTTATAAGCGATTTTAGTTTTCCTTAGGTTTTCGACCAAAAAATCGATTTTTGAAGGGAAATATGGGTGATCACAAAATAAGCTTATTTTTCGATTTAAACGTGTTTTAACGAAGTTATAAGCGATTTTAGTTTTCCTTAGTTTTTCGACCAAAAATCGATTTTTGAAGGGAAATAGGGTGATCACAAAATAAGCTTAGTTTTCGATTTAAACGTGTTAACGAAGTTATAAGCGATTTTAGTTTTCCTTAGTTTTCGACCAAAAAATCGTTTTTTGAAGGGAAAATGGGTGATCACAAAATAAGCTTAGTTTTCGATTTAAACGTGTTTTAAACGAAGTTATAAGCGATTTTAGTTTTCCTTAGTTTTCGACCAAAAAATCGTTTTGAAGGGAAAATGGGTGATCACAAATAAGCTTTTTCGATTTAAACGTGTTTTAACGAAGTTATAAGCGATTTTAGTTTTCCTTAGTTTTCGACCAAAAAATCGATTTTTGAAGGAAAATGGGTGATCACAAAATAAGCTTAGTTTTCGATTTAAACGTGTTTTAACGAAGTTATAAGCGATTTTAGTTTTCCTTAGTTTCGACCAAAAATCGATTTTTGAAGGGAAATATGGTGATCACAAAATAAGCTTATTTTCGATTTAAACGTGTTTTAACGAAGTTATAAGCGATTTTAGTTTTCCTTAGTTTCGACCAAAAATCGATTTTTGAAGGGAAAATGGGTGATCACAAAATAAGCTTATTTTTCGATTTAAACGTGTTTAACGAAGTTATAAGCGATTTTAGTTTTCCTTAGTTATCGACCAAATAATAGATTTTTGAAGGGAAATATGGGTGATCCAAAATAAGCTTAGTTTTCGATTTAAACGTGTTTTAACGAAGTTATAAGCGATTTTAGTTTTCCTTAGTTTTCGACCAAAAAATCGATTTTTTGAAGGAAAATGGGTGATCACAAAAAAGCTTATTTTCGATTTAAACGTGTTTTAACGAAGTTATAAGCGATTTTAGTTTTCTTAAGTTTTCGACCAAATAATAGATTTTTGAAGGGAAATAGGGTGATCACAAAATAAGCTTATTTTTCGATTTAAACGTGTTTTAACGAAGTTATAAGCGATTTTAGTTTTCCTTAAGTTTTCGACCAAAAATATCGATTTTGAAGGGAAATATGGGTGATCACAAAATAAGCTTATTTTTCGATTTAAACGTGTTTTAACGAAGTTATAAGCGATTTTATTTTCCTTAGGTTTTCGACCAAAAATCGATTTTTGAAGGAAAATGGGTGATCACAAAATAAGCTTATTTTCGATTTAAACGTGTTTTAACGAAGTTATAAGCGATTTTAGTTTTCCTTAGGTTTCGACCAAAAATCGATTTTTGAAGGAAAATGGGTGATCACAAAATAAGCTTATTTTTCGATTTAAACGTGTTTTAACGAAGTTATAAGCGATTTTAGTTTTCCTTAGGTTTTCGACCCGATTTTTGAAGGAAATATGGGTGATCACAAAATAAGCTTATTTTTCGATTTAAACGTGTTTAACGAAGTTATAAGCGATTTTAGTTTTCCTTAGTTTCGACCAAAAATCGATTTTTGAAGGAAAATGGGTGATCACAAAATAAGCTTATTTTCGATTTAAACGTGTTTTAACGAAGTTATAAGCGATTTTAGTTTTCCTTAGTTTCGACCAAAAATCGATTTTTGAAGGAAATATGGGTGATCACAAAATAAGCTTATTTTTCGATTTAAACGTGTTTTAACGAAGTTATAAGCGATTTTAGTTTTCCTTAGTTTTCGACCAAAAACGATTTTTGAAGGGAAATATGGGTGATCACAAAATAAGCTTATTTTTCGATTTAAACGTGTTTAAACGAATGATTATAAGCGATTTTAGTTTGTCCTTAAGGTTATTCGATAAAACAATCGAGTTTTGAATGGGAAATATGGTGATCACAAAATAAAGCTTATTTTTCGATTTAAACGTGTTTTAAACGAGTTATAAGCAGATTTTAGGTTTTCCTTAGAGTTTCGACCAAAAATCGATTTTTGAAGGGAATATGGGTGATCACAAAATAATGCTTATTTTTCGATTTAAACGTGTTTTAAACGAAGTTATAAGCGATTTTAGTTTTCCTTAGAGTTTTCGACCAAAAATCGAGTTTTTGAAGGGAAATATGGGTGATCACAAAATAAGCTTATTTTTCGATTTAAACGTGTTTTAACGAAGTTATAAGCGATTTTAGTTTTCCTTAGATTATCGACCAAAAATCGAGTTTTGAAGGGAAATATGGGTGATCAGCAAAATAAGCTTATTTTTCGATTTAAACGTGTTTTAAACGAAGTTATAAGCGATTTAGTTTTCCTTAGATTTTCGACCAAAAAATCGAGTTTTGAAGGGAAATATGGGTGATCACAAAATAAGCATTATTTTTCGATTAAACGTGTTTTAACGAAGTTATAAGCGATTTAGTTTTCCTTAGATTTTCGACCAAAAAATCGAGTTTTGAAGGGAAATATGGGTGATCACAAAATAAGCTTATTTTTCGATTTAAACGTGTTTTAACGAAGTTATAAGCGATTTTACTTTTCCTTAAGTTATCGACCAAAAAATCGATTTTTGAAGGGAAATATGGGTGATCACAAAATAAGCTTATTTTTCGATTTAAACGTGTTTTAACGAAGTTATAAGCGATTTTAGTTTTCCTTAGATTTTCGACCAAAAAATCGAGTTTTGAAGGGAAATATGGGTGATCACAAAATAAGCTTATTTTTCGATTTAAACGTGTTTTAACGAAGTTATAAGCGATTTTAGTTTTCCTTAGAGTTATCGACCAAAAATCGAGTTTTGAAGGGAAATATGGGTGATTCAAAATAAGCTTATTTTTCGATTTAAACGTGTTTTAAACGAACTTATAAGCGATTTTAGTTTCCTTAGATTTCGACCAAAAAGTCGATTTTTGAAGGGAAATATGGGGTGATCACAAAATAGCTTATTTTTCGATTTAAACGTGTTTTAACGAAGTTATAAGCGATTTTAGTTTTACGTATGTTATCGACCAAAAATACGATTTTTGAAGGGAAATATGGGTGATCACAAAATAAGCTTAGTTTTCGATTTAAACGTGTTTTAACGAAGTTATAAGCGATTTTAGTTATCCCTTAGTTATCGACCAAATAATAGATTTTTTAAGGGAAATATGGGTGAACCAAAATAAGCTTATTTTTCGATTTAAACGTGTATTAACGAAAGTTATAAGCGATTTAGTTTTCCTTAGATTTTCGACCAAAAAATCGATTTTTGAAGGGCAAAATGGGTGATCACAAAATAAGCTTAGTTTTCGATTTAAACGTGTTTTAACGAAGTTATAAGCGATTTTAGTTTATCCTTAAGTTATCGACCAAATAATCGATTTTTTAAGGGAAATATGGGTGAACGCAAAATAAGCTTATTTTTCGATTTAAACGTGTATTAACAAAGTTATAAGCGATTTTAGTTTTCCTTAGATTTTCGACCAAAAAATCGATTTTGAAGGCAAAAATGGGTGATCACAAAATAAGCTTAGTTTTCGATTTAAACGTGTTTTAACGAAGTTATAAGCGATTTAGTTTTACGTATGTTATCGACCCAAATAATCGATTTTTGAAGGGAAATATGGGTGATCACAAAATAAACTTAGTTTCGATTTAAACGTGTATTAACGAAGTATAAGCGATTTTAGTTTTCCTTAAGTTATCGACCAAATAATAGATTTTTTAAGGGAAATATGGGTGATCGCAAAATAAGCTTAGTTTTCGATTTAAACGTGTTTTAACGAAGTTATAAGCGATTTTAGTTTTCCTTAAGTTTTCGACCAAAAATCGATTTTTGAAGGCAAAAATGGGTGATCACAAAAAAGCTTAGTTTTCGATTCAAACGTGTTTTTACGAAGTTATAAGCGATTTTAGTTTTCCTTAGGTTTTCGACCAAAAAGTCGATTTTTGAAGGGAAATATGGGTGATCACAAAATAAGCTTATTTTTCGATTTAAACGTGTATTAACGAAGTTATAAGCAATTTTAGTTTTCCTTAGATTTCTACCAAAAAAATCGAGTTTTGAAGGGAAATATCGGTGATCACAAAATAAGCTTAGTTTTCGATTTAAACGTGTTTTAACGAAGTTATAAGCGATTTTAGTTTTCCTTAGATTTTCGACCAAAAATCGAGTTTTGAAGGGAAATATGGGTGATCACAAAATAAGCTTAGTTTTCGATTTAAACGTGTTTTAACGAAGTTATAAGCGATTTTAGTTTTCCTTAGGTTTTCGACAAAAAAATCGATTTTTGAAGGGAAATATGGGTGATCACAAAATAAGCTTAGTTTTCGATTTAAACGTGTTTTAACGAAGTTATAAGCGATTTTAGTTTTCCTTAGTTATCGACCAAATAATAGATTTTTGAATGGAAATATGGGTGATCACAAAATAAGCTTAGTTTTCGATTTAAACGTGTTTTAACGAAGTTATAAGCGATTTTAATTTTCCTTAGGTTTTCGACCAAAAAATCGATTTTGAATGCAAAATGGGTGATCACAAAATAAGTTTATTTTCGATTTAAACGTGTTTAACGAAGTTATAAGCGATTTTAGTTTTCCTTAGGTTTTCGACCAAAAAGTCGATTTTTTAAGGGAAATATGGGTGATCACAAAATAAAGCTTAGTTTTCGATTTAAACGTGTTTTAACGAAGTTATAAGCGATTTTAGTTTTCCTTAGGTTATCGACCAAATAATAGATTTTTAAGGGAAATAAGGGTGATCAGCAAAATAAGCTTATTTTTCGATTTAAACGTGTTTTAACGAAGTTATAAGCGATTTTAGTTTTACGTATGTTATCGACCAAATAATCGATTTTGAAGGGAAATATGGGTGATCACAAAATAAGCTTAGTTGTCGATTTAAACGTGTTTTAACGAAGTTATAAGCGATTTTAGTTTTCCTTAGGTTTTCGACCAAAAAAGTCGATTTTTAAGGGAAATATGGGTGATCACAAAATAAGCTTATTTTTCGATTTAAACGTGTTTTAACGATGTTATAAGCGATTTTAGTTTTCCTTAGGTTATCGACAAAATAATCGATTTTTGAAGGGAAATATGGGTGATCACAAAATAAGCTTATTTTTCGATTTAAACGTGTTTTAACGAAGTTATAAGCGATTTTAGTTTTCCTTAGGTTTTCGACCAAAAAGTCGATTTTTGAAGGGAAATATGGGTGATCACAAAATAAGCTTATTTTTCGATTTAAACGTGTTTTAACGAAGTTATAAGCGATTTTAATTTTCCTTAGGTTTTCGACCAAAAAATCGATTTTTGAAGGCAAAAATGGGTGATCACAAAATAAGCTTAGTTTTCGACTTAAACGTGTTTTAACGAAGTTATAAGCGATTTTAGTTTTCCTTAGGTTTTCGACCAAAAAATCGATTTTTGAAGGCAAAAATGGGTGATCACAAAATAAGCTTATTTTTCGATTTAAACGTGTTTTAACGAAGTTATAAGCGATTTTAGTTTTCCTTAAGTTATCGACCAAATAATAGATTTTTGAAGGGAAATATGGGTGATCACAAAATAAGCTTATTTTTCGATTTAAACGTGTTTTAACGAAGTTATAAGCGATTTTAGTTTTCCTTAGGTTTTCGACCAAAAAGTCGATTTTTTAAGGGAAATATGGGTGATCACAAAATAAGCTTATTTTTCGATTTAAACGTGTTTTAACGATGTTATAAGCGATTTTAGTTTTCCTTAGGTTTTCGACAAAAAAATCGATTTTTTAAGGGAAATATGGGTGATCACAAAATAAGCTTATTTTTCGATTTAAACGTGTTTTAACGATGTTATAAGCGATTTTAGTTTTCCTTAGGTTTTCGACCAAAAAGTCGATTTTTGAAGGGAAATATGGGTGATCACAAAATAAGCTTATTTTTCGATTTAAACGTGTTTTAACGAAGTTATAAGCGATTTTAATTTTCCTTGGGTTTTCGACCAAAAAGTCGATTTTTTAAGGGAAATATGGGTGATCACAAAATAAGCTTCGTTGTCGATTTAAACGTGTTTTAACGAAGTTATAAGCAATTTTAGTTTTCCTTAGATTTCGACCAAAAAATCGAGTTTTGAAGGGAAATATGGGTGATCACAAAATAAGCTTAGTTTTCGATTTAAACGTGTTTTAACGAAGTTATAAGCGATTTTAGTTTTCCTTAAGTTATCGACCAAATAATAGATTTGAAGGGAAATATGGGTGATCACAAAATAAGCTTATTTTTCGATTTAAACGTGTTTTAACGAAGTTATAAGCGATTTTAGTTTTCCTTAGATTTTCGACCAAAAAGTCGATTTTTGAAGGGAAATATGGGTGATCACAAAATAAGCTTAGTTTTCGATTTAAACGTGTTTTAACGAAGTTATAAGCGATTTTAGTTTTCCTTAGGTTTTCGACCAAAAATCGATTTTTGAAGGGAAATATGGGTGATCACAAAATAAGCTTAGTTGTCGATTTAAACGTGTTTTAACGAAGTTATAAGCGATTTTAGTTTTCCTTAGGTTTTCGACCAAAAAATCGATTTTTGAAGGCAAAAATGGGTGATCACAAAATAAGCTTATTTTTCGATTTAAACGTGTTTTAACGAAGTTATAAGCGATTTTAGTTTTCCTTAAGTTATCGACCAAATAATCGATTTTTGAAGAGAAATATGGGTGATCACAAAATAAGCTTATTTTTCGATTTAAACGTGTTTTAACGAAGTTATAAGCGATTTCAGTTTTCCTTAGGTTTTCGACCAAAAAGTCGATTTTTTAAAGGAAATATGGGTGATCACAAAATAAGCTTATTTTTCGATTTAAATGTGTATTAACGAAGTTATAAGCAATTTTAGTTTTCCTTAGATTTCGACCAAAAAATCGAGTTTTGAAGGGAAATATGGGTGATCACAAAATAAGCTTAGTTTTCGATTTAAACGTGTTTTAACGAAGTTATAAGCGATTTTAGTTTTCCTTAAGTTATCGACCAAATAATAGATTTGAAGGGAAATATGGGTGATCACAAAATAAGCTTATTTTTCGATTTAAACGTGTTTTAACGAATTTATAAGCGATTTTAGTTTTCCTTAGGTTTTCGACCAAAAATATCGATTTTTGAAGGGAAATATGGGTGATCACAAAATAAGCTTATTTTTCGATTTAAACGTGTTTTAACGAAGTTATAAGCGATTTTAGTTTTCCTTAGGTTTTCGACCAAAAATATCGATTTTTGAAGGGAAATATGGGTGATCACAAAATAAGCTTAGTTTTCGATTTAAACGTGTTTTAACGAAGTTATAAGCGATTTTAATTTTCCTTAGGTTTTCGACCAAAAAATCGGTTTTTGAAGGCAAAAATGGGTGATCACAAAATAAGCTTAGTTTTCGACTTAAACGTGTTTTAACGAAGTTATAAGCGATTTTAGTTTTCCTTAGGTTTTCGACCAAAAAATCGATTTTTGAAGGCAAAAATGGGTGATCACAAAATAAGCTTATTTTTCGATTTAAACGTGTTTTAACGAAGTTATAAGCGATTTTAGTTTTCCTTAGGTTTTTGACCCATTTTTGAAGAGAAATATGGGTGATCACAAAATAAGCTTATTTTTCGATTTAAACGTGTTTTAACGAAGTTATAAGCGATTTTAGTTTTCCTTAAGTTATCGACCAAAAAATCGATTTTTGAAGGGAAATATGGGTGATCACAAAATAAGCTTATTTTTCGATTTAAACGTGTTTTAACGATGTTATAAGCGATTTTAGTTTTCCTTAGGTTTTCGACAAAAAAATCGATTTTTGAAGGGAAATATGGGTGATCACAAAATAAGCTTAGTTTTCGATTTAAACGTGTTTTAACGAAGTTATAAGCGATTTTAGTTTTCCTTAAGTTATCGACCAAATAATAGATTTTTGAATGGAAATATGGGTGATCACAAAATAAGCTTAGTTTTCGATTTAAACGTGTTTTAACGAAGTTATAAGCGATTTTAATTTTCCTTAGGTTTTCGACCAAAAAATCAATTTTTGAATGCAAAAATGGGTGATCACAAAATAAGCTTATTTTTCGATTTAAACGTGTTTTAACGAAGTTATAAGCGATTTTAGTTTTCCTTAGGTTTTCGACCAAAAAGTCGATTTTTTAAGGGAAATATGGGTGATCACAAAATAAGCTTATTTTTCGATTTAAACGTGTATTAACGAAGTTATAAGCAATTTTAGTTTTCCTTAGATTTCGACCAAAAAATCGAGTTTTGAAGGGAAATATGGGTGATCACAAAATAAGCTTAGTTTTCGATTTAAACGTGTTTTAACGAAGTTATAAGCGATTTTAGTTTTCCTTAAGTTATCGACCAAATAATAGATTTGAAGGGAAATATGGGTGATCACAAAATAAGCTTATTTTTCGATTTAAACGTGTTTTAACGAAGTTATAAGCGATTTTAGTTTTCCTTAGATTTTCGACCAAAAAGTCGATTTTTGAAGGGAAATATGGGTGATCACAAAATAAGCTTAGTTTTCGATTTAAACGTGTTTTAACGAAGTTATAAGCGATTTTAGTTTTCCTTAGGTTTTCGACCAAAAAATCGATTTTTGAAGGGAAATATGGGTGATCACAAAATAAGCTTAGTTTTCGATTTAAACGTGTTTTAACGAAGTTATAAGCGATTTTAGTTTTCCTTAGGTTTTCGACCAAAAAATCGAGTTTTGAAGGGAAATATGGGTGATCACAAAATAAGCTTATTTTTCGATTTAAACGTGTTTTAACGAAGTTATAAGCTATTTTAGTTTTTCTTAGATTTTCGACCAAAAAATCGATTTTTTTAAGGGAAATATGGGTGATCACAAAATAAGCTTATTTTTCGATTTAAACGTGTATTAACGAAGTTATAAGCAATTTTAGTTTTCCTTAGATTTCGACCAAAAAATCGAGTTTTGAAGGGAAATATGGGTGATCACAAATAAGCTTAGTTTTCGATTTAAACGTGTTTTAACGAAGATATAAGCGATTTTAGTTTTCCTTAGATTTTCGACCAAATAATAGATTTGAAGGGAAATATGGGTGATCAAAAAATAAGCTTATTTTTCGATTTAAACGTGTTTTAACGAAGTTATAAGCGATTTTAGTTTTCCTTAGGTTTTCGACCAAAAATATCGATTTTTGAAGGGAAATATGGGTGATCACAAAATAAGCTTATTTTTCGATTTAAACGTGTTTTAACGAAGTTATAAGCGATTTTAGTTTTCCTTAGGTTTTCGACCAAAAATATCGATTTTTGAAGGGAAATATGGGTGATCACAAAATAATCTTAGTTTTCGACTTAAACGTGTTTTAACGAAGTTATAAGCGATTTTAGTTTCCTTAGGTTTTTGAACAAAAAATCGATTTTTGAAGGCAAAAATGGGTGATCACAAAATAAGCTTATTTTTCGATTTAAACGTGTTTTAACGAAGTTATAAGCGATTTTAATTTTCCTTAGGTTTTCGACCAAAAAATCGGTTTTTGAAGGCAAAAATGGGTGATCACAAAATAATCTTAGTTTTCGACTTAAACGTGTTTTAACGAAGTTATAAGCGATTTTAGTTTCCTTAGGTTTTTGAACAAAAAATCGATTTTTGAAGGCAAAAATGGGTGATCACAAAATAAGCTTATTTTTCGATTTAAACGTGTTTTAACGAAGTTATAAGCGATTTTAGTTTTCCTTAGGTTTTTGACCCATTTTTGAAGAGAAATATGGGTGATCACAAAATAAGCTTATTTTTCGATTTAAACGTGTTTTAACGAAGTTATAAGCGATTTTAGTTTTCCTTAAGTTTTCGACCAAAAAATCGATTTTTGAAGGGAAATATGGGTGATCACAAAATAAGCTTAGTTTTCGATTTAAACGTGTTTTAACGAAGTTATAAGCGATTTTAGTTTTCCTTAAGTTTTCGACGTCGATTTTTGAAGGGAAATATGGGTGATCACAAAATAAGCTTAGTTTTCGATTTAAACGTGTTTTAACGAAGTTATAAGCGATTTTAGTTTTCCTTAAGTTTTCGACCAAATAACAGATTTTTGAAGGGAAATATGGGTGAACACAAAATAAGCTTATTTTTCGATTTAAACGTGTTTTAACGAAGTTATAAGCGATTTTAGTTTTCCTTAAGTTATCGATCAAAAAATCGAGTTTTGATGGGAAATATGGGTGATCACAAAATAAACTTATTTTTCGATTTAAACGTGTTTTAACGAAGTTATAAGCGATTTTAGTTTTCCTTAAGTTATCGACCAAAAAATCGAGTTTTGATGGGAAATATGGGTGATCACAAAATAAGCTTATTTTTCGATTTAAACGTGTTTTAACAAAGTTATAAGCGATTTTAGTTTTCCTTAAGTTATCGACCAAAAAATCGAGTTTTGAAGGGAAATATGGGTGATCACAAAATAAGCTTATTTTTCGATTTAAACGTGTTTTAACGAAGTTATAAGCGATTTTAGTTTTCCTTAGATTTTCGACCAAAAAATCGGGTTTTGAAGGGAAATATGGGTGATCACAAAATAAGCTTATTTTTCGATTTAAACGTGTTTTAACGAAGTTATAAGTCGATTTTTGAAGGGAAATATGGGTGATCACAAAATAAGCTTATTTTTCGACTTAAACGTGTTTTAACGAAGTTATAAGCGATTTTAGTTTTCTTTAGGTTTTCGACCAAAAAATCGATTTTTGAAGGGAAATATGGGTGATCACAAAATAAGCTTAGTTTTCGATTTAAACGTGTTTTAACGAAGTTATAAGCGATTTTAGTTTTTTCCTTAAGTTATCGACCAAGAAATCGATTTTTGAAGGGAAATATGGGTGATCACAAAATAAGCTTATTTCTCGATTTAAACTTGTTTTAACGAAGTTATAAGCGATTTTACTTTTCCTTAAGTTATCGAACAAAAAATCGATTTTTGAAGGGAAATATGGGTGATCTCAAAATAAGCTTATTTTTCGATTTAAACGTGTTTTAACGAAGTTATAAGCGATTTTAGTTTTCCTTAGATTTTCGACCAAAAAATCGAGTTTTGAAGGGAAATATGGGTGATCACAAAATAAGCTTATTTTTCGATTTAAACGTGTTTTAACGAAGTTATAAGCAATTTTAGTTTTCCTTAGATTTTCGACCAAAAAGTCGATTTTTGAAGGGAAATATGGGTGATCACAAAATAAGCTTATTTTTCGATTTAAACGTGTTTTAACGAAGTTATAAGCGATTTTAGTTTTCCTTAGATTTTCGACCAAAAAATCGAGTTTGGAAGGGAAATATGGGTGATCACAAAATAAGCTTATTTTTCGATTTAAACGTGTTTTAACGAAGTTATAAGCGATTTTAGTTTTCCTTAGATTTTCGACCAAAAAGTCGATTTTTGAAGGGAAATATGGGTGATCACAAAATAAGCTTATTTTTCGATTTAAACATGTTTTAACGAAGTTATAAGCGATTTTAGTTTTCCTTAGATTTTCGACCAAAAAGTCGATTTTTGAAGGGAAATATGGGTGATCACAAAATAAGCTTAGTTTTCGATTTAAACGTGTTTTAACGAAGTTATAAGCGATTTTAGTTTTCCTTAGATTTTCGACCAAAAAGTCGATTTTTGAAGGGAAATATGTGTTTTAACGAAGTTATAAGCGATTTTAGTTTTCCTTAAGTTTTCGACCAAATAACAGATTTTTGAAGGGAAATATGGGTGAACACAAAATAAGCTTATTTTTCGATTTAAACGTGTTTTAACGAAGTTATAAGCGATTTTAGTTTTCCTTAAGTTATCGATCAAAAAATCGAGTTTTGATGGGAAATATGGGTGATCACAAAATAAACTTATTTTTCGATTTAAACGTGTTTTAACGAAGTTATAAGCGATTTTAGTTTTCCTTAAGTTATCGACCAAAAAATCGAGTTTTGATGGGAAATATGGGTGATCACAAAATAAGCTTATTTTTCGATTTAAACGTGTTTTAACGAAGTTATAAGCGATTTTAGTTTTCCTTAGATTTTCGACCAAAAAATCGAGTTTGGAAGGGAAATATGGGTGATCACAAAATAAGCTTATTTTTCGATTTAAACGTGTTTTAACGAAGTTATAAGCGATTTTAGTTTTCCTTAGATTTTCGACCAAAAAATCGAGTTTTGAAAGGAAATATGGGTGATCACAAAATAAGCTTATTTTTCGATTTAAACGTGTTTTAACGAAGTTATAAGCGATTTTAGTTTTCCTTAGATTTTCGACCAAAAAGTCGATTTTTGAAGGGAAATATGGGTGATCACAAAATAAGCTTATTTTTCGATTTAAACATGTTTTAACGAAGTTATAAGCGATTTTAGTTTTCCTTAGATTTTCGACCAAAAAGTCGATTTTTGAAGGGAAATATGGGTGATCACAAAATAAGCTTAGTTTTCGATTTAAACGTGTTTTAACGAAGTTATAAGCGATTTTAGTTTTCCTTAGATTTTCGACCAAAAAGTCGATTTTTGAAGGGAAATATGTGTTTTAACGAAGTTATAAGCGATTTTAGTTTTCCTTAAGTTTTCGACCAAATAACAGATTTTTGAAGGGAAATATGGGTGAACACAAAATAAGCTTATTTTTCGATTTAAACGTGTTTTAACGAAGTTATAAGCGATTTTAGTTTTCCTTAAGTTATCGATAAAAAAATCGAGTTTTGATGGGAAATATGGGTGATCACAAAATAAACTTATTTTTCGATTTAAACGTGTTTTAACGAAGTTATAAGCGATTTTAGTTTTCCTTAAGTTATCGACCAAAAAATCGAGTTTTGATGGGAAATATGGGTGATCACAAAATAAGCTTATTTTTCGATTTAAACGTGTTTTAACAAAGTTATAACCGATTTTAGTTTTCCTTAGGTTTTCGACCAAAAAGTCGAGTTTTGAAGGGAAATATGGGTGATCACAAAATAAGCTTATTTTTCGATTTAAACTTGTTTTAACGAAGTTATAAGCGATTTTAGTTTTCCTTAGATTTTCGACCAAAAAGTCGAGTTTTGAAGGGAAATATGGGTGATCACAAAATAAGCTTATTTTTCGATTTAAACGTGTTTTAACGAAGTTATAAGCGATTTTAGTTTTCCTTAAGTTATCGACCAAAAAATCGAGTTTTGATGGGAAATATGGGTGATCACAAAATAAGCTTATTTTTCGATTTAAACGTGTTTTAACGAAGTTATAAGCGATTTTAGTTTTCCTTAGGTTTTCTTCGATTTAAACGTGTTTTAACAAAGTTATAAGCGATTTTAGTTTTCCTTAGGTTTTCGATCGATTTTTGAAGGGAAATATGGGTGATCACAAAATAAGCTTAGTTTTCGATTTAAACGTGTTTTAACGAAGTTATAAGCGATTTTAATTTTCCTTGGGTTTTCGACCAAAAAATCGATTTTTGAAGGGAAATATGGGTGATCACAAAATAAGCTTATTTTTCGATTTAAACGTGTTTTAACGAAGCTATAAGCGATTTTAGTTTTCCTTAGGTTTTCGACCAAAAAATCGATTTTTGAAGGGAAATATGGGTGATCACAAAATAAGCTTAGTTTTCGATTTAAACGTGTTTTAACGAAGTTATAAGCGATTTTAATTTTCCTTGGGTTTTCGACCAAAAAATCGATTCTTGAAGGGAAATATGGGTGATCACAAAATAAGCTTAGTTTTCGATTTAAACGTGTTTTAACGAAGTTATAAGCGATTTTAGTTTTCCTTAGGTTTTCGACCAAAAAATCGAGTTTTGAAGGGAAATATGGGTGATCACAAAATAAGCTTATTTTTCGATTTAAACGTGTTTTAACGAAGTTATAAGCGATTTTAGTTTTCCTTAGATTTTCGACCAAAAAATCGAGTTTTGAAGGGAAATATGGGTGATCACAAAATAAGCCTATTTTTCGATTTAAACGTGTTTTAACTAAGTTATAAGCGATTTTAGTTTTGCTTAGATTTTCGACCAAAAAGTCGATTTTTGAAGGGAAATATGGGTGATCACAAAATAAGCTTATTTTTCGATTTAAACGTGTTTTAACGAAGTTATAAGCGATTTTAGTTTTCCTTAAGTTATCGACCAAATAATAGATTTGAAGGGAAATATGGGTGATCACAAAATAAGCTTATTTTTCGATTTAAACGTGTTTTAACGAAGTTATACGCGATTTTAGTTTTCCTTAGATTTTCGACCAAAAAGTCGATTTTTGAAGGGAAATATGGGTGATCACAAAATAAGCTTAGTTTTCGATTTAAACGTGTTTTAACGGAGTTATAAGCGATTTTAGTTTTCCTTAGATTTTCGACCAAAAAATCGAGTTTTGAAGGGAAATATGGGTGATCACAAAATAAGCTTATTTTTCGATTTAAACTTGTTTTAACGAAGTTATAAGCGATTTTAGTTTTCCTTAAGTTATCGAACAATAAATCGATTTTTGAAGGGAAATATGGGTGATCTCAAAATAAGCTTATTTTTCGATTTAAACGTGTTTTAACAAAGTTATAAGCGATTTTAGTTTTCCTTAAGTTATCGAACAAAAGATCGATTTTTGAAGGGAAATATGGGTGATCTCAAAATAAGCTTATTTTTTGATTTAAACGTGTTTTAACGAAGTTATAAGCGATTTTAGTTTTCCTTAGATTTTGGACCAAAAAATCGAGTTTTGAAGTGAAATATGGGTGATCACAAAATAAGCTTATTTTTCGATATAAACGTGTTTTAACGAAGTTATAAGCGATTTTAGTTTTCCTTAGATTTTGGACCAAAAAATCGAGTTTTGATGGGAAATATGGGTGATCACAAAATAAGCTTATTTTTCGATTTAAACGTGTTTTAACGAAGTTATAAGCGATTTTAGTTTTCCTTAGGTTTTCGACCAAAAAATCGATTTTTGAAGGGAAATATGGGTGATCACAAAATAAGCTTATTTTTCGATTTAAACGTGTTTTAACAAAGTTATAAGCGATTTTAGTTTTCCTTAGGTTTTCGATCGATTTTTGAAGGGAAATATGGGTGATCACAAAATAAGCTTAGTTTTCGATTTAAACGTGTTTTAACGAAGTTATAAGCGATTTTAATTTTCCTTGGGTTTTCGACCAAAAAATCGATTTTTGAAGGGAAATATGGGTGATCACAAAATAAGCTTATTTTTCGATTTAAACGTGTTTTAACGAAGTTATAAGCGATTTTAGTTTTCCTTAGGTTTTCGACCAAAAAATCGATTTTTGAAGGGAAATATGGGTGATCACAAAATAAGCTTAGTTTTCGATTTAAACGTGTTTTAACGAAGTTATAAGCGATTTTAATTTTCCTTGGGTTTTCGACCAAAAAATCGATTCTTGAAGGGAAATATGGGTGATCACAAAATAAGCTTAGTTTTCGATTTAAACGTGTTTTAACGAAGTTATAAGCGATTTTAGTTTTCCTTAGGTTTTCGACCAAAAAATCGAGTTTTGAAGGGAAATATGGGTGATCACAAAATAAGCTTATTTTTCGATTTAAACGTGTTTTAACGAAGTTATAAGCGATTTTAGTTTTCCTTAGATTTTCGACCAAAAAATCGAGTTTTGAAGGGAAATATGGGTGATCACAAAATAAGCCTATTTTTCGATTTAAACGTGTTTTAACTAAGTTATAAGCGATTTTAGTTTTCCTTAGATTTTCGACCAAAAAGTCGATTTTTGAAGGGAAATATGGGTGATCACAAAATAAGCTTATTTTTCGATTTAAACGTGTTTTAACGAAGTTATAAGCGATTTTAGTTTTCCTTAAGTTATCGACCAAATAATAGATTTTTTAAGGGAAATATGGGTGATCACAAAATAAGCTTATTTTTCGATTTAAACGTGTTTTAACGAAGTTATACGCGATTTTAGTTTTCCTTAGATTTTCGACCAAAAAGTCGATTTTTGAAGGGAAATATGGGTGATCACAAAATAAGCTTAGTTTTCGATTTAAACGTGTTTTAACGGAGTTATAAGCGATTTTAGTTTTCCTTAGATTTTCGACCAAAAAATCGAGTTTTGAAGGGAAATATGGGTGATCACAAAATAAGCTTATTTTTCGATTTAAACTTGTTTTAACGAAGTTATAAGCGATTTTAGTTTTCCTTAAGTTATCGAACAATAAATCGATTTTTGAAGGGAAATATGGGTGATCTCAAAATAAGCTTATTTTTCGATTTAAACGTGTTTTAACAAAGTTATAAGCGATTTTAGTTTTCCTTAAGTTATCGAACAAAAGATCGATTTTTGAAGGGAAATATGGGTGATCTCAAAATAAGCTTATTTTTCGATTTAAACGTGTTTTAACGAAGTTATAAGCGATTTTAGTTTTCCTTAGATTTTGGACCAAAAAATCGAGTTTTGAAGTGAAATATGGGTGATCACAAAATAAGCTTATTTTTCGATATAAACGTGTTTTAACGAAGTTATAAGCGATTTTAGTTTTCCTTAGATTTTGGACCAAAAAATCGAGTTTTGAAGGGAAATATGGGTGATCACAAAATAAGCTTAGTTTTCGATTTAAACGTGTTTCAACGAAGTTATAAGCGATTTTAGTTTTCCTTAGGTTTTTGACCAAAAAATCGAGTTTTGAAGGGAAATATGGGTGATCACAAAATAAGCTTAGTTTTCGATTTAAACGTGTTTTAACGAAGTTATAAGCGATTTTAGTTTTCCTTAGGTTTTCGACCAAAAAATCGAGTTTTGAAGGGAAATATGGGTGATCACAAAATAAGCTTATTTTTCGATTTAAACGTGTTTTAACGAAGTTATAACCGATTTTAGTTTTCCTTAGATTTTCGACCAAAAAGTCGATTTTTGAAGGGAAATATGGGTGATCACAAAATAAGCTTATTTTTCGATTTAAACGTGTTTTAACCAAATTATAAGCGATTTTAGTTTTCCTTAAAATCGATTTTTTTTCCAAAAAATCGATTTTTGAAGGGAAATATGGGTGATCACAAATAAGCTTATTTTTCGATTTAAACGTGTTTTAACGAAGTTATAACCGATTTTAGTTTTCCTTAAGTTATCGACCAAAAAATTGATTTTTGAAGGGAAATATGGGTGATCACAAAATAAACTTATTTTTCGATTTAAACGTGTTTTAACGAAGTTATAACCGATTTTAGTTTTCCTTCAGTTATCGACCAAAAAATTGATTTTTGAAGGGAAATATGGGTGATCACAAAATAAGCTTATTTTTCGATGTAAACGTGTTTTAACGAAGTTATAACCGATTTTAGTTTTCCTTAAGTTATCGACCAAAAATTCGGTTTTTGGAGGGAAATATGGGTGATCACAAAATAAGCTTAGTTTTCGATTTAAACGTGTATTAACGAGGTTATAAGCAATTTTAGTTTTCCTTAGGTTTTCAACCAAAAAATCGATTTGTGAAGGGAAATATGGGTGATCACAAAATAAGCTTATTTTTCGATTTAAACGTGTATTAACGAAGTTATAAGCGATTTTAGTTTTCCTTAAGTTATCGACCAAATAATAGATTTTTGAAGGGAAATATGGGTGATCACAACGAAGTTATAAGCGATTTTAGTTTTCCTTACGTTTTCGACCAAAAAATCGAGTTTTGAAGGGAAATATGGGTGATCACAAAATAAGCTTATTTTTCGATTTAAACGTGTTTTAACGAAGTTATATGCGATTTTAGTTTTCCTTAGGTTTTCAACCAAAAAATCGATTTGTGAAGGGAAATATGGATGATCACAAAATAAGCTTATTTTTCGATTTAAACGTGTATTAACGAAGTTATAAGCGATTTTAGTTTTCCTTAGATTTTGGACCAAAAATCGAGTTTTGAAGGGAAATATGGGTGATCACAAAATAAGCTTATTTTTCGATTTAAACGTGTTTTAACGAAGTTATAAGCGATTTTAGTTTTCCTTAGATTTTGGGCCAAAAATCGAGTTTTGAAGGGAAATATGGCTGATCACAAAATAAGCTTATTTTTCGATTTAAACGTGTTTTAACGAAGTTATAAGCGATTTTAGTTTTCCTTACGTTTTCGACCAAAAAATCGAGTTTTGAAGGCAAAAATGGGTGATCACAAAATAAGCTTATTTTTCGATTTAAACGTGTTTTAAAGAAATTATAAGCGATTTTAGTTTTCCTTAGGGTTTCGACCAAAAATATCGATTTTTGAAGGGAAATATGGGTGATCACAAAATAAGCTTATTTTTCGATTTAAACGTGTTTTAACGAATTTATAAGCGATTTTAGTTTTCCTTACGTGTTCGACCAAAAAATCGGTTTTTGAAGGGAAATATGGGTGATCACAAAATAAGCTTATTTTTCGATTTAAACGTGTTTTAACGAAGTTATAAGCGATTTTAGTTTTCCTTAAGTTATCGAACAAAAAATCGATTTTTGAAGGGAAATATGGGTGGTCTCAAAATAAGATTATTTTTCGATTTAAACGTGTTTTAACGAAGTTATAACCGATTTTAGTTTCCCTAAGATATCGACCAAAAAATTGATTTTTGAAGGGAAATATGGGTGATCACAAAATAAACTTATATTTCGATTTAAACGTGTATTAACGAAGTTATAAGCGATTTTAGTTTTCCTTAGGTTTTCGACCAAAAATCGATTTTTGAAGGGAAATATGGGTGATCACAAAATAAGCTTAGTTTTCGATTTAAACGTGTTTTAGCGAAGTTATAAGCGATTTTAGTTTTCCTTACGTTTTCGACCAAAAAATCGAGTTTTGAAGGGAAATATGGGTGATCACAAAATAAGCTTATTTTTCGATTTAAACGTGTTTTAACGAAGTTATAAGCGATTTTAGTTTTCCTTAGGTTTTCGACCAAAAAATCGATTTTTGAAGGGAAATATGGGTGATCACAAAATAAGCTTATTTTTCGATTTAAACGTGTTTTAACGAAGTTATAAGCGATTTTAGTTTTTCTTAAGTTATCGACAAAAAAAATCGATTTTTGAAGGGAACTATGGGTGATCACAAATTAAACTCATTTTTCGATTTAAACGTGTTTTAACGAAGTTATAAGCGATTTTAGTTTTCCTTAGGTTTTCGACCAAAAATCGATTTTTGAAGGGAAATATGGGTGATCACAAAATAAGCTTAGTTTTCGATTTAAACGTGTTTTAACGAAGTTATAAGCGATTTTAGTTTTTCTTAAGTTATCGACAAAAAAAATCGATTTTTGAAGGGAACTATGGGTGATCACAAATTAAACTCATTTTTCGATTTAAACGTGTTTTAACGAAGTTATAAGCGATTTTAGTTTTCCTTAGGTTTTCGACCAAAAAAGGGAATGGAAATATGGGTGATCACAAAATAAGCTTATTTTTCGATTTAAACGTGTTTTAACGAAGTTATAAGCGATTTTAGTTTTCTTTAAGTTATCGACCAAAAAATCGATTTTTGAAGGGAAATATGGGTGATCACAAAATAAGCTTATTTTTCGATTTAAACGTGTTTTAACGAAGTTATAAGTGATTTTAGTTTTCCTTAGGTTTTCGACAAAAAAATCGATTTTTGAAGGGAAATATGGGTGATCACAAAATAAGCTTAGTTTTCGATTTAAACGTGTTTTAACGAAGTTATAAGCGATTTTAGTTTTCCTTAGGTTTTCGACCAAAAAATCGATTTTTGAAGGGAAATATGGGTGATCACAAAATAAGCTTAGTTTTCGATTTAAACGTGTATTAACGAAGTTATAAGCGATTTTAATTTTCCTTAGATTTTCGACCAAAAAATCGAGTTTTGAAGGGAAATATGGGTGATCACAAAATAAGCTTATTTTTCGATTTAAACGTGTTTTAACGAAGTTATAAGCGATTTTAGTTTTCCTTAAGTTTTTGACCAAAAAATCGATTTTTGTAGGGAAATATGGGTGATCACAAAATAAGCTTAGTTTTCGATTTAAACGTGTTTTAACGAAATTATAGAAATTTAATTTTATTGGCCATAAATTTCGTTTTGGAGGAAAAATAAATATTCAAAATTCATTCACATTAAGCTGTGGCACCCCTTTGGAATATCTTATTGTTTTGTTTTGTTTTGTTTTGTTTTGTTTTTAATAAAAAGATAACTTTATCGAAAGTAAAAAAAAGTATTTTGCAATAAACATTTATTTAGTTTAACAAAGTCTCTAAACAAATAAACACACAACTACGCACGATCTCAAACAAAATAATAACAAAAAACAAAAACAAATTTGCTTAGAAAAACATGGCAGACTTTATCACCACTTACCACCAAGAACAAAAACTCTGGAAGGGTTTGAATAAACCTAAACTTTGCAATGAAAATATTTCTGCTGGAGCAAAGGCCTTAGAACTATTGCGCTCCAAAAATCCTCAAGATATAATGCAAATTTCTGATAGTGAAAAAGCCACAATGACCTATGGCTCAGCCCTAAAAGTAGCCATTAAAATAGCTGAATATTTTAGAAGTCTTGCATTAACCGCCGATGATGTGGTGGGAATTTTAGCACCCGATACTACCTATGTTATGCCAGTGGCTTTGGCTTCATGGTTTAATGGTACACCTTTTCAGGCCATTAATTGTAAATGGGAAACGGGTTTGTAAATAAATTTTAAATAATTTTTATAATTTAATGAATGTGATTACATTTTTAGCTGTTATTCGTAATCTTTATGAGTTTAGTCGTCCCAAAATTATATTCTGTGATGGTTTACAATATGAAAAAGTTAAAGCAGCTTGTGAAAATTTCAAACCCTTAATATATACTCTGTGCAATCATTTGGAAAATGTGCCACAAATAGAAGATTTATTGCAGCGGTCGTTAGGGTATGAGGAGGAATTGTATCAGTAAGTACAATATTTTTAAATATTTATAGAATTTTTATATTGTTTTTTTTTTTTTTGGTAAGTTGTTATCAGTTATGCAAAAAATTCTATAAAATATTTGACTCATAGATTGCCTGACCTTTTCTAATATTAAGCGATAGCTTAACTATATAAATAAATAAATTATAAATATACATATAACCATTTTTAAAAGTGTAGTTCAGAAAATTTTCAGAGTGCAAATCAGGCCCCAAAGTCTTTATCAGACATGAGTTCAAAGTTTTCTTTACTTTCCAGTTCTGTACCATGTTGACAGTATATTTCATAATCAATTTCTGAGTTTTAGAATCTAGTTCAAAAACTATTAAGAAGTCCGAACCAGAGACTAGTTTTAAGTCTATTTCTAGGCCTATTTTAGAATCTAGTTCAGGGTCTCGATCAAAGTCAGTTGGATTTCGTTTAAAATACAACAATTTCATAAAAATGTTGTCCGGAATCTAATTCAGAGTCTTATAAGAACCTACTTTAAAATCTTTATCAGAGATGAGTTCAAAGTCTCTTTCAGAATTTTATTTACTTTCTAGTTCGGTATCACATTTATGAGTCCAAATCAGAGTTATGTTTAGAGTATATTTTAGAATCTAGTTCAAAAACTATTAAGAAATCCAAACCAGAGTCTAGTTTAAAGTCTATTTCTAGGCCTATTTTAGAATCTAGTTTAGGGTCTTGAACAAACGCAGTTAGATTTCGTTTAAAATACAACAATTTCATAAAAATGTTGTCCAGAATCTAATTCAGAGTCTTATAAGAACCTACTTTAAAATCTTTATCAGAGATGAGTTCAAAGTCTCTTTCAGAGTTTTATTTACTTTCTAGTTCTGTATCACATTTATGAGTCCAAATCAGTGTTATGTTTAGAGTATATTTTAGAATCTAGTTCAAAAACTATTAAGAAATCCAAACCAGAGTCTAGAACTAGAATCTAGTTCAAAAACTATTAAGAAATCCAAACCAGAGACTAGTTTTAAGTCTATTTCTAGGCCTTTTTTAGAATCTAGTTTAGGGTCTTGAACAAACTCAGTTAGATTTCGTTAGAACATAACAATTTCATAAACATGTTGTCCAGAATCTAATTCAGAGTCTTATAAGGATCTACTTTAAAATCTTTATCAGAGATGAGTTCAAAGTCTCTTTCAGAGTTTTATTTACCTTCTAGTTCTGTATCACATTTATGAGTCCAAATCAGAGTTATGTTTAGAGTATATTTTAGAATCTAGTTCAAAAACTATTAAGAAATCCAAACCAGAGTCTAGTTTAAAGTCTATTTCTAGGCCTATTTTAGAATCTAGTTTAGGGTCTTGAACAAACGCAGTTAGATTTCGTTTAAAATACAACAATTTCATAAAAATGTTGTCCAGAATCTAATTCAGAGTCTTATAAGAACCTACTTTAAAATCTTTATCAGAGATGAGTTCAAAGTCTCTTTCAGAGTTTTATTTACTTTATAGTTCTGTATCACATTTATGAGTCCAAATCAGAGTTATGTTTAGAGTATATTTTAGAATCTAGTTCAAAAACTATTAAGAAATCCAAACCAGAGACTAGTTTTAAGTCTATTTCTAGGCCTTTTTTAGAATCTAGTTTAGGGTCTTGAACAAACTCAGTTAGATTTCGTTAGAACATAACAATTTCATAAACATGTTGTCCAGAATCTAATTCAGAGTCTTATAAGGATCTACTTTAAAATCTTTATCAGAGATGAGTTCAAAGTCCCTTTCAGAGTTTTATTTACCTTTTAGTTCTGTGTCATATTTATGAGTCCAAATTAGAGTCAAGTTAAAGTCTATTTATGGGTCTATTTAGTATCTAGTTCAAAGTCTATTTGTGAGTCCAAATCAGTGTGTACTTTAGAGTCGATTTCTAGGTCTATTTTAGAATTATGTTGACTTTCGATTTGAGTTTAACAATTTCCCGCAAATGTAGTTCAAATCAGGGTATTCTTCTTTTTTTCAGACTTGAGTTCATGTTATCTTTCAGAGTATACTTTAATTGCCAGTTCTGTGTTATATTAAGAATGTTGTTCATTTGGGAGTCTAAAATAGAGTCGAGTTTATAGACTACTTCTAGGTCTATTTTGAAATCTAGTTTAAAGACTATTTGAAAGTCCAAATCATTGTCTACTTTAAATCATGATCTGTAGAAAATTCGTGACGGATTAGAATGGGTTTTAAAAAAATTTAAACAACTCAAAGAAATACGATTAACTGATAATAAATCGAAATTATCGAAAGACAAAGCCTTACGAAATCCCTACTAAAACCAAAGAAGATATATTTCCCCTTTTACACCATATATTTCAGAGCTGAACCGCTAAAATATGGCAGCAAACAAACTATGGTCATAATGGTATCATCCGGTACTTCTGGTATGCCGAAAGGAGTTTGTGTACCCAATAGTACCTGTATAACAGATTTTGGGTAAATATTTACTAAAGACTAATGCACTATCCTCTTTCAACTCATATATTTCTTTCCCTTACAGTTTCACTAATGCCAATACCAAAATGTTTTCCACCAGCAGCATAGATTGGTCTAGTGGTCTTTTGACCTTCATGGCCAATGTTTTAGTGGGTGGAACACGCATTATTACCCAACAACCTTTTACACCCGAATATTTACTGCAACTTATAGTGAAATATAAAATAAACTTTCTTTCCACAAATCCGGCAAATTTGTTGCAAGCTTCACTTTTAAAGGAATACACCGGCGAAACTATGAAAAGTATTAATTTGATATTTACCGCAGGATCCTATTGTTCGGAGTTAAATCTCGAACGTATGCGTTCAGCTTTAACTCAAGGTTTATTATTTTATGGTTATGGTGGCACTGAAACGGGAGGTGTGGCAGGTAGACTAAACTCTAATAAACCCAAATCAGTGGGTAGAATTTTGCCAAATGTCCAGTTGAAAATTGTGGAGGTGGATACAGGCAAGCGTTTGGGTCCCAACGAGATAGGAGAGATCTGTGTTCGACATGATTATGAATGGTGTGGTTATTATAATAATGCTGAAGCTACTGCTGCTACTTTGGATTCTGAAGGTTTCATACACACCGGTGATTTGGGTTATATCTACGAGGACAATTTTTTATTTTTAACCGGACGTTGCAAGGACATAATGAAATATTTAGGTTTTCAATATTCTCCTAATGATATTGAAGAGATTATTGCTGAAATGGAGGATGTGGTAGATGTTTGTGTTTTTGGAGTTTACGATGAAGTAAAGCAAGATGTTGCAGCAGCAGCGGTGGTTAAGAGAGAGGGTAGTGTTTTAACAGCGGAGCATGTTGTGAAATATGTGGAAAGTAAAACAGAGGCGCAACATAAAAGAATACATTATGGTGTATTTTTTGTAAAGAAATTACCCAGAAATCATAATGGCAAACTTTTGAGAGATAAAATTAAGGAAATATGTTTGGAAATGGAAAGATGTAATAAGAAGAAGGATTATTAAACGTAAGTGAAGTAGATGTGAAAAAAATTTTAAAAAATCAAGAGTTTTGTATTTTAATGTTTAGACTTTTTCTTTTTATTTCAAGAAACTTTTGAGTTTTGGAAAATTTAAAGCAATTTTCTTTAATTGGAAGTAATAAATAATGTTATTAATATAATAATTAACTAATAACTTTTTAATGAAAAGAAAATACTTCTTTACAAAATCGAAGTTTTAATAAAATAAAATAAATCACAGATGTTCTTTATTTTCTCTATAAGAATTATTATTTAAAGTTTTAGAATAGAGTTTAGGATTTTTATAACAATTGGATGATTTCTTAATAAAAACTATAATCGACGAAAAATTAAATTAAACATTGATTTTCATTATTTACTCATATAGACAAACAAATAAATAATAAAAATTTATTTCTAATGCAAAACAAATGATCACCTGTTGATTTTTTATAAAAATAATCAAAAATATCTAAAAATCAGTTTTTAAAGGAATCACATATTTTCACTATTTTCTCTATTGAAACATTCTCTCTATCACTATTTTCATATAAAAATCAATTATTAACATCTTACCTTATAATCTGGAATAATATGCCATCGACATCTTCTTGTTCAATAAAACTGCTTCTTTTATTATTAATTTTATAAATTTCTCAAAATGTATATAAATTCATAAAAAATTTTTAATTTTATTTAATTTTACATTTAATTTTTTAATTAATTTTCAATTTCTTTTAAAATTTACTAAAAAAAAAATTCAAATTGGGCATTTAAATTACTCAACGGATATAAAAAACACGGTTGAATTGTTAAAAAACAAGTGCTGCCACCTTTAAACCAATGGCAACACTAAACGCGACGCTAACATTGCTCTCTCACATTATGCTCTCACAAATGGCAACAAGTACCGTTAGAAATTTTCTTCAACAAATTTTACCTCCAACTTTACACACAAATTTAACACTTTTAACTTTAAATTTCCACAAAACTTTCATTTCACACTTAGACACCAACAATTTATTTACACTTTTATGTACTTTTTACAATTTAAACTACACTTTTACACTTGAAATTAATGAACTTTTCACAACACAACCGCCATTAATAAAAATCACGAATAAAAACTAAAACAAAATGACAAATAACAGACGCATGCAGAGGGAATTAATAACTCAATGAGGTATTTCACAGCAAACAGCTTTTGTTTATATTATGTTATGCTTACTAAACACAGCTTTGACAAGATGTGTCAAACTAATGTGCGAAATGTCAACCCTTTTCTCTTTCTCTATATCCGGTCAGCCATAAGACCTGTAAGTGCTGTTCGTAATTTTTTTAATATTTTACCAAAAAAATCAAGTGAATTATTTAAAAATCCATTAAATTATAATGCAAAATCGAAAACTACATATATTAAACTATAAATGTGCATATTTATTTTGTGATAATATTGAGTTATTCACCAAGAAAATGGAAAAATTGTAGTAGACATTTTGACAGAATGTTAATGGTTGTAAAGTGTAGAAAAAATGGTTTAAAAACAAAGAAAATTAAACTATAAAAGTGAAAATTAGTGCTAATTCACTTGATTTTTAATTGGTATTTAATGGAACAACGAAATTGTTAAAAATTTAACTAATATTTAACTTATTCTCTGTTTAATTTTATGTGTTCCGTGTTGTTTATATCATATTGGTGGCACCAACAACTAATACTCCCGTTCAACAACTAAAACAACAACAATAATAAACCAACAGCCAGCAAGATGAGGAAGATTATGAAACAAAACAAAATCGTAATTGTCCTTAGTGGACGTTACGCCGGCCGTAAGGCTATCATTGTCAAGACCGTTGATGATGGCACTCCCGACAAGCCATTCGGTCATGCTCTCGTTGCCGGTATCGACAGATACCCCCGCAAGGTAACCAAGTCCATGGGCAAGACTAAGTTGAAGAAGAAGTCCAAGATCAAGCCTTTCTTGAAGGTATTGAACTACAACCACTTGATGCCCACCCGTTACACCGCCAGCGAAATCGGTTTCGATAAGTTGTCGGCTAAGGACCTTAAGGATCCCATCAAGAGGAAAACACACCGTTTCCAAACTCGTGTCAAATTCGAGTCATCCTACAAGGAGGGCAAGAACAAGTGGTTCTTCCAAAAGTTGCGCTTCTAAACAGTGCCACTGTCTTATGTGCTTATTCCCTCAAGGCATTCTGATGACGGACTCGTCGCCAACTGTGTTGCGAGTGTGTTTTCTTTAGTTTTTAATTAAATCAAACAAACAATAACATCAATATTTGTAGGATATTAAACATAATTTTCTATGTTTTCTATTCTTCTGCTGTGTGGAGCTCTGTATGGAGGAACTTTTTTTTGTGACGTATTTTTTTATGGAAAAAAGTTACAATAAAATAAAATTTTAAAAACAAATTTCGTTTTAAAACAGTGTTCAAATTAATTATTATGAAGTGAAGTGATAATGTTTACAGAAAGTGTTATTACAGGGTTCTAAAACTGATGTGGAAAAAATGTTTAACATTGTCATGGATGTTGAAGAATTTACACTACAAACATGTGTTTGTTTTCATTGTTTACATTGGAGAATTAACGAATTTGTTGTACCTCAAGTAAACAAATAATATTTCGGGTTGAAAATTTTTAAATATTGGAATTTAGATTCGTTTTCCCAAAATGCAAAGTTTAGTGAAACGAAATTTGGAAGTTAATGAAGATTTAGTTTTAAAAAAATGATTAGAAACTGTTTATATATTGGGACCACACATTTATTTATGATCTTTGCGGTGGTCTCATGTTTATTTAAATTGAATGTTATTAGGAATACCTATTCTGCTGAACTTCAATACAGTTTAGTAAAAGATATTATTATTTTAAAAGTTGCGACCAGTTAGGTTTTCCGAATAGTTGACAGTTTGGTTATAGTATGAGAACCTTGACTAATAAATTAGAAACTATTATTTTAGATATAATAAGCTACTGAAATACAAGAAATGATTCTGAATCCAAATTTTGTACTCAAACTTCGCCCATATCTAACGGGCCAAATAACGCCATACGTGATCGAGTAAAATTGATCATAATTATATGCGTTAATTCGCTCCCAGCTTTCCATTTAGAAAACTGCCTTTTTCGAGGTATTTGATTACAACTGCGCAAGATTACTCGAGCACATAGTTCTTTTCCTAGACATGTTGTATATTAAATTAAAGGTCTTTTGAATACCTTTCATTTGATGTAGATATTATCCATATAGAAAAAACATCGGGACTATATTTATTATTGACATTCAAACAATTTTCCGAATGGCGCTAGGGTCAAACGAAATTCATCACAGTCATTAACTCAAGTAATTGTAATGACTTTTATTGAGATTCTGGTATATTAAACATAGTTATGAGCTCAAAGTTGAAATATTGGACCGGTTAAGCAATTTCAAATTTCATAAAATTATTTTGAAAATTGCAAACACTAGTTTGATTACAAATTGTACATCGATGGACGGATATGGCTAAATCGATCTAGAAAATGATTCTACGCCGATTGTTATACTTTAAGGTTGGTATAGGACTAATATTTTTGGGCGTTACAAACATCAGCACAAACCCAATATAACCTCCGCACAAAGGTTAGGAAAAAAGAAAAAAATTACACTCATACGTTTAAAAGTTAAACATTTCAAAAGTCTAGTCTATCATCTAATCTATAGTCTAGTCTATAATCTAGTCTATAGTATAGTTTACAGTCTAGTCTAGTGTATAGTCTATTCTACAGTTTAGTCTATAGTCTAGTGTATTGTCTATTCTACAGTTTAGTCTATAGTTCTGTCTAAAGTCTAGTCTATAATCTAGTCTATTTAGTGTATAGTCTATCTAGTCTAGCTGAAAATTAGTTTAGTACTTTAAAGTACTATTTTTGTAATAAGTTAGTACTATTCTAAAATTTAAAATTTTCATGTCTGTTACTGCTCCTTTTTGTAAAATCTAGCCTTTCGTAGTCAAAATTAGAAATTTGAAACATTTCCCAAATTTCCCAACAATTTTTGAAATAAAACAAATTTTTTTCTATGGTTTCAAATAATTTAATTATTTACTTGACTATCTAAACAAATATTCGATTATATCAATAATATATTGTAAAATAAAACAAATTTTAATACATAATGGTCAAGAGAGTTTAAGTAGCAAGTAATGGGGGACATTGTTTTAACAAAAATTAAAAAAAAAATAATACAATTAAACAAATCATAAAAATAAATTGAGAATCACAAATAATACAATTTATTATAAATTTTAAAAGGAGGGATTTTTTTTTTTTTAAGTCAAGTAAAGTATAATTAAAAATTGCATTTGAATTTAAAGCAAAAAAGCCCAAGACTTTTTTGTTTAGTATGATAGAGTAGATGGAGTATATTTTATGTTTAGAATACAATTTAAATTTAAGTTATTAAACTAAATATGTAAAGAATAGTTGTAATTATGACTGGAAACTCATAATGAATATAGTAAATTAGAAAAAAGAAACAAAGAACTAATTAAAGTTGCAAGTTTTTGCTAAATCGAAGAGAAATAGGTTTAAAGTTTAGGGCAATCTGTAAAAAAAGAAAGGAAAAAAGAAAATATAATGAAAATTTGTTAGAATTAAGAAAGACTATAAAAACAAAGAGACATATGGAGTTAAAATTACCTGTATAAATTGTAGTTAAGTCCTTTTTGTATTTGATTTAAAGAAAGAAGAACAAACAGAGGATTTTGGGGGTAGAAGTTTTCAACAAAGTTTCCAATCATAGGTATTATTTTCAAACAGTCACAGGAACGTTTTAAAACATTTTCACTTCACATGTAAGCATTTGTTTTTATTTAAAGGCTGATTGTTGTGTAAAGGAGTAATAAAGGGGAATTTTTTCCAGCTTTTCAAAGGTTAGTATTTGTATTTTTATGTTGGGTTACTTAAACACTAAAGTTTGTAAAATATTGTAATATTTGGTGGTTAAATAAATTAAAAACTGAAAACAATGTTATATATTTTTTAAAAAGTTTTCCTGTTTAAAATTGGCTGTAATAGTTTCCATGAGGCCTGTTTTTTGATTTTGAACCAATTACATTTAAAAAATGTTAAACCATCCATGATATTGATTTGATTTTTTTTGACACATTTACATTACACCATAATAATTTTTTGAAAAATGTCAAGGTGGTAGCGTGAAGGGGGAACACATTTAAGCCGTTGTTTTTGGGGCGGGGTTTTTTTATGAGTTGACAAGGGGTAGGAGGGAAGAGAGAAAATTGAAACATATTGTTATTAGTTTTGCGTTTTTTTGAAGGACAATTTTATAATATTTTTTTAATAATACAAATAAAAATTTTGAAAAAACCAATTGTAAATTTAAAAAGCCAAAAAATGATAATTACAATTAAATAAAAATAACCATTACATACGTGTTATATGAAAAACCAATTGTACTACTTGGATACCCAAAGAAAATAATACATAGTGCGTGTTTGCTAAGAGTTTGTGCTAAAGATGTATTTAGTGTACGATTACACCTAATAAAACACAATTACTTAAACAATTGTTAGTAAAGCCCTTTAATTATGGACCATTAACATATTTCAGACCATTACTAAGAACCCCAAATATGTATGTGTTTTAATTCCAGATTCCAGTTAGTAACATTAAAGTAAAATTGTGTTTAATTTAACTGTTAGTTATTAATAAACGCATAAGGTTAATTAAAGCATTGCCTACATAATGTAACACTTTTTTCTTTATAAATAAAACCATAAAATACTTTTAAAAGAAAAATTATTTGCTGAAGGGATATAAACATATAAATAATACAAATTTATAATATAAATAATAAAAATCATATAAAACAAGAAAATAATAATCTACAACATAAGACTAAGACAATAAATTAACTTTACTTGAAAAAAAAAATAAACAATTAAAAAAATGGTTTAGCTAATAAAACGACAATTTAATAAGTTTAAGTGGGGAAAAATAAACTAACTATAACAGGCAAATTAAAGTAAATAATATAATAATATTTTAACAAAATAAAACAGGAAGTGGGTGGGTTTAAGGGATGTGAGGGATGAGGGTTAAATAGGGGAAAATACATAAATAATAATAATATTTCAAATAAAATAATTCGTAATACAAAGTGCAGTAGTAGAAGATAAAAAGGAGACATTACCAGTTAACACGCTTGTTAGAGAGAATATCCAAAATACTCTTAACCACATCGGTACTAGAGTTGGTGCCACCCAAGTCTAGAAATATAAAAAATAACAGTTTTTAGAAAAAATATACATTTTTTGTGAAACTATATAGTGTCTTATATAATCTAGTCTATAGTCTAGTCTATAATCAAGTCCATAGTCTAGTCTATAGTCAAGTATATAGTCTAGTCTATAGTCATATCTATAGTCTAGTCTATGGTCGTCAAGTCAATATTCTAGTCTATAGTCTAGATTATAATAAACAATTAAATCTAGTTTGTAGACTAGTCTATAGTCTAGTCTATAATAAACAACTATGTCTAGTTTATAGTCAAGTATTGTCTATAGTCTAGTCTATAGTCTAATCTATAGTCTAGTCTATAGTCTAATCTATAGTCTAGTCTATAGTCTAGTCTATAGTCTAGTCTATAGTCTAGTCTATAGTCTAGTCTAGTCTATAGTCTAGTCTATAGTCTAGTCTATAGTCTAGTCTATAGTCTAGTCTAGTCTAGTCTATAGTCTAGTCTATAGTCTAGTCTAGTCTAGTCTAGTCTAGTCTAGTCTATAGTCTAGTCTATAGTCTAGTCTATAGTCTAGTCTATAGTCTAGTCTATAGTCTAGTCTATAGTCTAGTCTATAGTCTAGTCTATAGTCTAGTCTATAGTCTAGTCTATAGTCTAGTCTATAGTCTAGTCTATAGTCTAGTCTATAGTCTAGTCTATAGTCTAGTCTATAGTCTAGTCTATAGTCTAGTCTATAGTCTAGTCTATAGTCTAGTCTATAGTCTAGTCTATAGTCTAGTCTATAGTCTAGTCTATAGTCTAGTCTATAGTCTAGTCTATAGTCTAGTCTATAGTCTAGTCTATAGTCTAGTCTATAGTCTAGTCTATAGTCTAGTCTATAGTCTAGTCTATAGTCTAGTCTATAGTCTAGTCTATAGTCTAGTCTATAGTCTAGTCTATAGTCTAGTCTATAGTCTAGTCTATAGTCTAGTCTATAGTCTAGTCTATAGTCTAGTCTATAGTCTAGTCTATAGTCTAGTCTATAGTCTAGTCTATAGTCTAGTCTATAGTCTAGTCTATAGTCTAGTCTATAGTCTAGTCTATAGTCTAGTCTATAGTCTAGTCTATAGTCTAGTCTATAGTCTAGTCTATAGTCTAGTCTATAGTCTAGTCTATAGTCTAGTCTATAGTCTAGTCTACAGTCTAGTCTATAGTCTAGTCTATAGTCTAGTCTATAGTCTAGTCTATAGTCTAGTCTATAGTCTAGTCTATAGTCTAGTCTATAGTCTAGTCTATAGTCTAGTCTATAGTCTAGTCTATAGTCTAGTCTATAGTCTAGTCTATAGTCTAGTCTATAGTCTAGTCTATAGTCTAGTCTATAGTCTAGTCTATAGTCTAGTCTATAGTCTAGTCTATAGTCTAGTCTATAGTCTAGTCTAGTCTAGTCTAGTCTATAGTCTAGTCTATAGTCTAGTCTATAGTCTAGTCTATTGTCTAGTCTATAGTCTAGTCTATAGTCTATAGTCTAGTCTATAGTCTAGTCTATAGTCTAGTCTATAGTCTAGTCTATAGTCTAGTCTATAGTCTAGTCTATAGTCAAGTCTGTAGTCTAGTTTATAGTATAATTTATAGTCTAGTTTATAGTATAGTCTATACCCTAGTTTTATAATTATTTTTGTTATTTTTATTTTAGCAATTAAATGTTGTATTGAAAAAGTTTTTTAAAACTTACCTGGAGTTCTAATACCCCTATCGACAATGGTCTCATAGGTGGCTTCCTGAATAACACGGGCATGTTCCTTATGGCCCAAATGATTCAACATATCAACACTGGCATTAATCATGGCAACAGGATTGGCAATATTTTTGCCGGCAATGGCAGTACCAGTATTACGAGTACCAGGTTCAAAAATGGCATACTTAAAAAGTATAAAAGCAACAACAAAAACAGTTAAAAAATAAATTCTATGTAAAAATTATAATAAAATAACAAAATACAAACATGATCACCGTAGTTACGGCCAGACAAAAGACCAGCACCACCAATCAAACCGCAAATGACATTAGAAACAATGGTACCATACAAATTGGTCATGTTCATGACATCGAACTAAAGGAATATATAAAAAATATAGCTTTACAAAATTTAAAATTCTTCAAAATTTAATCTATTTCACCCACCTGATGAGGATTAGATACCAACTGCATGCAAGTGTTATCAATAATCATGTTGTTGTGCTCCAATTCGGGATAATCTTTGTGCACTCTTTTGGCAACATCCAAGAACAAACCATCAGATAATTTCATAATATTGGCCTTGTGTATGGTGGTCACCTTCTTGCGACCATTTTGACGAGCATATTCAAAAGCATAACGAGCTACACGTTCGGCATTTTCGGTGGTGACGACCTTCATGCTCTCAACAATACCGGGCACAGATTCGTGTTCCAACATGGCGTACTCACCATCGGTATTTTGACGAATCAAAACAATATCGATATTGCTATGGCGAGCAGGAATACCGGGGAAAGATTTGCAGTGCACAACATTAACATACAAATCCAATTCATTACGAATGGCCACATTACGGGAAACTTCAGTTAGACTGTGAGATTTAGTTTCAATGTTACCCTTGATGGCTACACCATTACGTTTGATGGAGGTGATGGCATATTCCAAATCATCATTGCCCTCAGTAGAGGGATCAATGTCAATTACCTCAAAATCAATGGGAGCACCGCAGTAGGCGAAAATATCGCGAATGTAATGCATTAGTTCGGGACCAATGCCACCGCCGGGCAACATAGTTACAGCATGACGACCACCATATTGAGCTGAAGGAATATCTGTTTTCTTTTATTTTTTACAAGAAAATAAAAGTTTATACTTATAACCTCACAATTTCGTATTGCTAAAACAAAAAAAATATATTTTGCACAAAAACAACTTACAGTTAATTTTCTTTGCAAAGCAGATTTGGTATGGGCCACATCTTCAGTTTTTTCCTTAGTCACCAACAGGGGATAGCTCTGCAGAAAATTATGCGTATAAAAATATTAATATAACAATCACAGGATATTATTTTTCTGTCGCCAAATTATGTAATTTTTTTTTTCTTTCAAATTTTTATTTGTTTTAAAAATTTTTCTTTCGTTTTTCTTACCCTGCACAGGAATGGTGTTTGGGTCTTGAGCAATCTTTGCGTTAAACGTACAGCCATGGTTTTTTATAAATTTTCCGGCGTATTTTTAAATAAATTTATTAGAAAAATAATTTTTTGCAAAAATTGATGTTCTTTGATGGTCGGCCGTTTTGTGCACTACAGAGTTACTCGGATCAAGTCGCCTTCTAGCCGCCGGTCAATTTTTATAAGTCGTGCCACCGTCCTTTGAATTGCAAAGCCGGCATAGTCGTAGCCGCAGTTTTCTGTTTTGTTTTACACATATGAGATATTGTCAAAAACTTATCATTCCTTTTCAATTGAATTTAATTCCTAATAACTTTCAAAATAATGGAATTGTAACAAACTTCTAGATTGTAGGTCTCCATTTCAGCCAGCAATAATTTGTTCAAATCTTAAAAATCGGTTGTCAATGCTCGGGATTCGAAATTTGTCTTCAGAATTTCTTTAATTATGAATTTCTAACAGTTTTTTATATATCGGCAGATCCTCATTTAATAAAAAAAATTTCTTCAGATTATCATCTATGGAAAAACTGTTATAATAAAAATCTCTAAATTTACAGAGACAATTAATTACCTGTACAACAAACTATTATGAAGATGTTTTTCTAAAAAACGGACAACTTCAACTTATTAATTTTTAATTAATTTACTTTGGACAACTTTCTAATGAAAAATTTCCGTTTGGAATTTAGCCGACATATTATTTGCAGCCCCGTCCAAAACTAGTAACGGCGTCAAGCATATTTAAACGGTTTGAATTTAGTGATGCCACCCAGCCCAACAATTTTTATAATTAAATTTCTTTAAAAAAATTAAAAAACATAACCAGTAGGAAGAAATAAAAATGGAAGTATAAAAGTATAACGATCATATGCACATGTAAAATATATACCAACACAAATGAGATATTTTAAATATATGTCCTCCCTTTTGGACCCTTTAGTGCTTTAATTAATTTTGCACAACGTAGGTATACGGACTTGATTCTTTTCCTTAATTGGACAGATTTTCCTAATTTGTAGCACTTAATCGATTGGCAAACTCTTGACCGGTTTAGTTAGATGTTGGATCGATTACAAGGACTCAATAATATAATAATTTTTGTGAATTAAGAAACTTATTGGGTATCCGAAGACCCCATTTAATCAAAACAATATCCAGGGAATCATATATTTCCAATTAAAAACAAACTTTATAAACAGATGATTCCTTATGTGAGCTAATTAGGAAATAAAAATTGACCCATATTTTTCTCGTTTTATTTAGCTGCCATTGCTTTGGCAATTGTTACCATTTTACGTACAACATTTTTATCACAAATATCATAGGGCAGTACATCAGCCTTACCCATTGATACCTCACATTCCATTTTATTAACATTATTACTATCCTCAGTATTGTCTGCTGCCGCTTTGGCGGAGGCATGAAATTCTGTACATTTGCTGGTGGTTAATATTTCTTCTAAATTTGTTACATTTACACCCGCACCTGGCATTATTGTTATGTCCTTATGATGTTTAGCTATTAATTGGCACAAATAATCCAATCCCTCCTCGGCCGTTTGTCTAAAACCACTGGATAGTAAACGTTTAAAACCCATGTCTATAATTAACTCCACATTTTCATCCATTTTCTCAGGATTGGTGACATCGAAGGCCCGATGAAAGGTAAGCGGCAAACCTTTAGCTTTTTCCACCACCTGTTGGCATTGTTCTGTATTTATTTCTCTGCCGGCGGTAAGAGCACCAAAGACAAAACCATCTGCTCCTTCGGCCAGCAATAAGTCCATGTCATGTAAAATGGCAGACATTTCAAGTTCGGTATAAACGAAATCATGACCTCTTCTGGGTCTCAACATACAAAATATAGGTATGGTTAGAGGTAAATCTTTGAGAGCCTTTAAAATTCCCACAGAAGGTGTCAGGCCTCCTTCACTTAAAGCAGAGCAAAGCTCTAAGCGTGCAGCTCCACCCTCTGCAGCTGCTATAGCCGATGCTATAGAATCTACACAAACTTCCAATTTTATATTATGACTAGAAGACATTATTAATAAGAAATATAATTTGTTAATTAAAATTGGAGAAAGTTTTGCTATTATCAGTAAAATTTTATTTATTTATCTTTACGTCAAGTGCTGCCAAGTTTAAAAATGACAAATAAACATACTTTTTTTGTGTTATGACTACTAAACACAGCTTTATTAAATGTCATGACAAATTTACGTAAGGTGATATTGATAGCTCAGCTATTTGTATGAGAAATGTCAAATCACTCGTATAAAAACTATTCTCGTAATAACAGATATGTCAAATTATTTATAAATATGTTATTTATTTAAATCCACCTTACCTTGTGTCATTCAAGCTTGTTCTTCTTTGTTATTTTTTCATCAATCAGAGAATTTGCACATTTTTTATAAAAACCTAGTAAATCACATTATTTTTCTTTAAAATTATTAATAAAACTTATTAAATAACAATGGCTGATCATGAAATTAATGGCGCTGAAGACGATGTCCAAGATAAGAAACAAAAAAAGCAAACTAAACATGATGGTGGTGCTGCCGATCTGGAAAGAGTTACTGACTATGCTGAAGAAAAGGAAATCTCCACCGCCAATATATCAAGTGTAGGTTTAGTTCTTGATAAGTTGCAAATGTTAACAAATTTATTAATTTTGTGCGATTTTATAGGCTGTAGAACAATTCGGCAATCAAAGACAAAAGGAAGATGAGTTAAGGGAGGCCAAAGAAAAGGAACTGCAAATGGTCCAAGTTAAGAAAGAAGATATAGAACTTATAGTAAGTTGCGAAGGAGTATAGAATTTTCTTACTTTTCTAAAATGTTGTTTTTTTACTTTTAGATGAACGAAATGTTGATTACTAAAATGCAAGCTGAAAAAGTATTGCGCGAACAGAGTGGAGATGTAGTGGCGGCTTTGGAGGCAATTATTGCTAATTAGTTTTTTCTAAGTTATATTTTTTTAATAATCTAAATAAATATTTTAAAAGGAACTAATCAATTTTAATGCAATTGGTTATTTACTTGATTTGCTATCGACAAAATTTGCCTTGTATGTAGTTCACAGCAAAACCCGAAGTAAACAGCAGGACGAATGGAACATCGAGGTAATTGCCGGTTCACACAGGTCAACTTTTTTTGGAAACCTTGATTTTGTGTGTGAGAAAAAGAGAACGAATATCAATTATCTCTTCCACCCACACATAAAATCAAACTGCCACTATCTGAATTTCGGTAACAATAACAGCACCTAGTATTTTTTACAGTGTAGGCACAGATTAAAATTTTGGTTTATGTCTAAGCTTAAGGATAAAGTCCTACAATTTAGTACTAAACTAAAAATGTGTATAACTAAAATGAAAAAAATTTGGCAACATTGTTTGGAAGCTATATTAACTGAAAAGTATGGCAGCTATGTATAAAAGGTTTTTGAACAGACTACACTATTCAATTATGTTTGTCAAGGGTTGCATCTAGAATAGAGAAAGAAAATTAGAAATAAGCGTTTTTTTAAATAGAATAGATTTAAACTAGGCTATATAATAGACAATATATTGCTATAGATTAGACTATAAATTATACTATAGACTAAACTATTGATTAGACTATAGACTGATCATTGACTAGACTACAGATTAGGCTATAGATTTTCTTTCAGAAATTACAAGGTTTTCATCAAATTTTAATTCGAGTTATAAATTTTACTTAAATATTCTCTAACACATACTAACCACCCTCTATAAAATAACAACAAAATATAAATTTAACACTATAATGATGAATTTTATTTAAACCAATTAAATTTAATCTAAACCATATAATTTTCTTGCACATACTATTAAACTTTCATATGTCCATTGCGTTATTTCAAAGATACATTTAAAATTTAATTTTCAAAAAATAGTTTTTATAAATCCAAGAAAAACAAGAAGAAAAACTTAAACAAAAAGTGGTAAATAAACAATACATATATAATTCGTTTAAAGTTTAATTTAAAAATATTAATCCGCTGCAGCTATAGTTATATGAATAATTAACTTAATAAATTAAACTATGTATTTAAATATTTTTGTAAATTGTCACACGAAGGCATATTGATATTTTGGGCCTTGCGGAACAAATCACGATCGCCAAAACTACGGGCCTTTGCCAGCATAGAGTCGCCTGAAGGAGGAAGGAAAAGGATTAAAAACATTTCTTAGTATTTCTATTAAAAATTAAAAACAAAAACTTACGATAATTTCTTTCACGACTACAAGAGTGTTTTAGATGATTAAAGAAATCTTCTTCCACCGATTCCTCTAAACGTCCCACCGAACCTTGATACTCGGAATAGAAGTTGTCTTTTACATAATAGGGAATTTTCAAGCCATTGGTTTCACGTTTAACCGAGTATTTACTGAAATAAATAAATTTTTCAATATTTATAACAAAACATTGTTAAAAAACTTACTGTGAGGGTGACAAACTGTAAATGGGATCAGATATAAAGAAGGAGGACATCATAGACAAACCAATAAGCAGCAGAATAGGCAAAAGATTTATCAAAGCCGAAGAAGAGGATTGATTCTGTAACGATTAAATAAAATAAATAAACCAATATATTTAACTTTAAAAAACAAATACCTCTCTTTCTTCTCTTTGTTGACGGCGACGTTGTGACCGCATGTAAACATTTTGTTGGGGAAACCCGGTGCCAAAGAACATATTAAATAATTCTTCTGCGCTTACATCGGCCTGGAAACCACGTGCATAGCCATAATCACTGGCATAATAATTGCCACGCATGCCACCATTACCTCCACCACCGCCACCACTATGTGACTCATTAATGCCGTACATATCATACTGTTTACGCTTCTCCGGATCCGTTAAGATAGCCGCAGCATTGCCCACAGCCTTAAAAGCTTCTACTGCACCGGGAGCACGATTTTTATCGGGATGCAATTGCAAGGCAAGCTTTTTATAAGCTTTTTTAATTTCCGAATCGGTTGATTGTTTTGTTACGCCCAAGATCTCATAATAATCTTTACATTTCTTGACTTTGCGTACAGCCTCCAACTGGTCGGAGGTATAGTCAGGTTCGGCATTACGTGAGTCTGATAATTTACGTTTACGCACTCCCTCACCATTGCTGGTATTATTGGCGGAGGATGCTGTAGAACCTCCGCCGTTTGCGGGGAAACTTTTGACTTTGGTTAAAAGATCTAAGGGGAAAATCAAGTTATTTTTTAATGGGAATTATAAAATAATTACAATTTAAAGTTTAAACTGTAGAAAACAATAGTTTTTTATAAACTTTCATTATTTAAAATCTCCGGGGAAATTATGCCTTGCCTTTCTTACTTATCTTAGAATTTTGTTTCCATAAAAATGCAATAAATTTAAAATTCTTTCAATGTATTAGAAAGTTCTTCAATTAATTTTTCTTTTGAAAACTATTTTACATATTCCACTAACTCACCTTTGGCCTTCTGAGTAGGAAAAAGTTTCTCCGCCTTTAGTAAAAACTTTTCGGCCTTTTCCAATTTACCCTCGGATAGTGCTTGGACCGCTATATCAATACAGCGTAAAGCCTCATCTTTATTACCCTCTATGATCGTCATTGTTTATTTTACTATCGATAGTTGTTTTTCACGTAATTTCGTTTATTTTACTTCAAGACCACCTTTTCGGGGTCTATCGGAAAGAAACAAACAAAAAAAGGTACGCGATACGGGTACGTGCTGTTTAATATATTAATATGTATGTAGCTTTATACTACGCGATGTCTTAATGTAGTAAAATTTAATATAAAAAAAAAGAAAAATATATGGGTCAGGGGTGTTTTGGGGTAAAAATCTAATTTTTTCACTCGTACTAGAGAAGACCCTTAACTGTAAAGGAAGAAAATTTTATTTTATTCACCAATAAACAACAAATTTCCTATTTGAACAACAATACCTTAAATGTTTTTAAACAAATTTTAACAAAATTAACACTTTTTCTTTAGTTTTAAATAATTTTTCTTGTTAATTATAAATCCACATCATTTTTTCTTGTATTATTATAAGGTAAAAGACAGTAATAAAAAATAGAAAGAGAGAATGAGACAAAGAAAAATATATGACATTTTAAATTGTCATCAAAGAGACATGTTTAGTAAGTAAAACAAAACAAACTAAACACTGCTGCTTTAGGATAAAAAGAATTAAAATTATTAAAAATATAAATAAAAAATATAAGCAAATTATTTAAAACACATAATTAAATGCTAAGCTTTATTTGTATTGCATTTATTTTTCACTTAATTTTATTTTTCTTTTGCTGATCTGGCAACTCTTTTTTATTTAGTTTTTTGCCGTCTGACTTTTCTTGGGAATGTCGTTCGTCGGTCGTGTGTTGCTTTTGCTTAATTTTTCCTAAATAATTGCATAAATTTTAAAAATTCCTTTAAAATCTTAACATTTAATAAGAATTTTATCGAGATATTTCAAAAGTTTAACAATTATTTACTTTTAAAGGTGTGAAAAATCATTTAAAAAAATAGAATTCACAGACGTCTTTGCAAATTACAACAAAAACAACGTTGTTTTTAATTGAGTTGCTGCGTACGTTTTTGAGAACGAGAGTGTGATTTGTGTGTGTGTTTTTTGTGGTGTAAAAATGGCGACAGGCTTTTAAAAGCTATAAAACATATTTCATGTAAATTGTTATATTTACAATTTAAACGAAATTTTTTTAAATCAAATCAAAAAGAAAATAAAACTTACAAAACTAATAACATCTTTGCTGTGGCAATAAAAACAACATAAAGCGAAGGTAAGTGGTTTTCTTTCTCATAAGCATTTTTTCTATTTGTAACCATAACACACAGTTGTATTTAAGTGTTTCGAATGGCTGAGAGCCGACAAAACCTAGCCGCCAGCGACAAAAGTTAATCGTTTTAAATCTCTTAAAAATAAACTTATTATTATAGAATTATTTAGCAATTTCGTTTAATTTTCGAAATTTATTAAGTTTGCATTTTATTTTCATTTTGTGCGCTTTTTTGTTATTCGACTAAAAGTAAGAATTCTAAGTGCCGCCTATATTTTTACATTCTAACGCCGCCTGCTTGAAATCATTAGGCGCAGAAGTCTGGGGCAGCTGTTCAAAACAAAACAAATTACATTTTAAAAATATAAATTTATAGTGCATTTATTTAAATTTTAAAGCATTTTTCAAATTTAAGTGGTTCGTAGAATTCTTATGTTGATTGTATTTAAGTATTTTCTTAAAAAAATAAATTTTAATTATTTCCAAGTGTTTAATTAGAAATTTGACTACATTTAACTTGTTTACAATTGGTGAGTTTGTGTACTAATTGGATTTGATGATTTTAGTAAGAATTTATAAAAAATGGCTCTAATAAAGAAAAATACTTATTTTTAGCTTAGTAAGAAATCAACAGTTTAGTTCTAGGTCTAGTTCAGTTCTAGGTCTAGTTCAGTTTTAGATTAGTTTACGTTCAGTTCATGTTCATTTCAAGTTCAGTTCTAGATCAGTTTTAGAGTAATTTTAGTTAATTTTATTCCAATCTTCATTTTTAAAAAATAGTAACACTGTAATGAATGGATTTTATATAATTTTATTCTAATCATTATTTTCTCGTATTGGTGAATTAATTAAATCTTTTTACATTTTCAGAATTTCAGTCTTTATAAATTTAGGATTTTGTTTTTAAAATAACTATCTATTAGTAATCATTTTGAAATCTTTACAATCTATTTACATTTCTTAACAAATTATTAAAAATATGTTTAAATTCTATTTAATTTTTCGTGATAATCTTACGGGTATACCACCCTTGGGCATTATGGGAATACCAAAGTTATCAATTTCAATTTCATGACGATTAGGATTGATTTCTATATTGAAATTAGTTAATACTTGAGCAATTGCGGCTTTTACATTTACTCTACCCATACGTTGAGCTGCAAAACAAATGAAATATATTTTAGGATTAAGATGAAATTTGTAAAATAAAATCTATCTTCAACTTACCTATACAAATACGTGGTCCCTCTCCAAATGGCATATAAGCAATGGGATCGTAATTCATATTCTCCTCCAAAAATCTTTCAGGATCATAACGTAACGGATTGGGGAAGTATTCAGGATCACGATGCATACCAAATAATGATATTATAATTGGTGTACCGCTTTTAATAACCATATTTGTATCGGGTATGGGGTAGTCATGGGTACATTCACGGTTCAATATGGGTAAACCTGGATATTTACGTGTTGTCTCCATTATGCATAAATCTAAGAATTTCATATCTTTCAATGCATCATAAGTCATTTTGCCATGCTTTTCCAAAGCCTGTTCAACATCTTCTTGGGCTTTTTTCAACAGTTCAGGGTATTGAGCCAATTCGTAGAGGGTAAAAGCGGTAGTAGAGGCAGAGGTCTCAAAACCGGCTACATAAAATAAAAACAATTGGGCTGCTATCATATCCACCGACAAGCTGCTTAGAGCATCTTTTTGTGTGTAAAGTAAAAAGAAAAGAAAACCGGAAAATTGATTAAAAATTTAAATTTTATACAATTCTTTGTAAAGATAGTGAACACACACTTATATATGTCACTACTAGTTATGTATTATTTTGTGTGCTTAAATTTTCCTACCCTTTGTTTTCTCTGCCGACCATTCTTCATCGTTATCATCATTGATTTTTCCTGTATTACGTAGTTGCAACAACAATTGCAACATATCCTTACGTGTCACATTATTTTTTTCTCTATATTCGATAGTGCGACGCACTAGTTTTTTCATAGAGTCAGGAGCCGGTTCTGACCAGCCCATACGTTGAAATACTTTTTCCAAACTGTAAAGAAATTATGTAGACGTTTTTTTTTGCGCAATAATCATTTTGTAAAACAAATAATTTGACTTTTTCAGTTTTTTAATGTTAGGTATAAGATTTTTGTTAAATGACATTTTTAATTTCCATATAGATAAATGAGGCATTCGGTTTTGAGATTCTAGTTCAGTTCTAGTTCAGTTCAAGTTCAGTTCTAGTTCAGTTCTAGTTTAGTTCTAGTTCAGTTCTAGTTCAGATCTAGTTCAGTTCTAGTTCAGTTCTAGTTCAGTTCCAGTTCAGTTCTAGTTCAGTTCTAGTTCAGTTCTAGTTCAGTTCTACTTCAGTTCTAGTTCAGTTCTAGTTCAGTTCTAGTTCAGTTCTAGTTCAGTTCTAGTTCAGTTCTAGTTCAGTTCTCAGTTCATTCTAGTTCAGTTCTAGTTCAGTTCTAGTTCAGTTCTAGTTCAGTTCTAGTTCAGTTCTAGTTCAATTCTAGTTCAGTTCTAGTTCAGTTCTAGTTCAGTTCTAGTTCAGTTCTAGTTCAGTTCTAGTTCAGTTCTAGTTCAGTTCTAGTTCAGTTCTAGTTCAGTTCTAATTCAGTTCTAGTTCAGTTCTAGTTCAGTTCTAGTTCAGTTCTAGTTCAGTTCTAGTTCAGTTCTAGTTCAGTTCTAGTTCAGTTCTAGTTCAGTTCTAGTTCAGTTCTAGTTCAGTTCTAGTTCAGTTCTAGTTCAGTTCTAGTCCAATTCTAGTTCAGTTCTAGTTCAGTTCTAGTTCAGTTATAGTTCAGTTCTATTTCAGTTCTATTTCATTCTATTTCAGTTTTCTAGTTCAGTTCTAGTTCAGTTCTAGTTTCAGTTCTAGTTCAGTTTCTAGTTCAGTTCTAGTTCAGTTCTAGTTCAGTTCTAGTTCAGTTCTAGTTCAGTTTCTAGTTCAGTTCTAGTTCAGTTCTAGTTCAGTTCTAGTTCAGTTCTAGTTCAGTTCTAGTTCAGTTTCTAGTTCAGTTCTAGTTCAGTTCTAGTTCAGTTCTAGTTCAGTTCTAGTTCAGTTCTAGTTCAGTTCTAGTTCAGTTCTAGTTCAGTTCTAGTCCATTTCTTCTAGTTCAGTCTAGTTCAGTTCTAGTTCAGTTCTAGTTCAGTTATAGTTCATTTCTGTTCAGTTCTAGTTCAGTTCTAGTTCAGTTCTAGTTCGTTCTAGTTCAGTTCTAGTTCAGTTTCTAGTTCAGTTCTAGTTCAGTTCTAGTTCAGTTCTAGTTCAGTTCTAGTTCAGTTCTAGTTCAGTTCTAGTTCAGTTCTAGTTCAGTTTCTAGTTCAGTTTCTGTTCAGTTCTAGTTCAGTTCTAGTTCAGTTCTAGTTCAGTTCTAGTTCAGTTCTAGTTCAGTTCTAGTTCAGTTCTAGTTCAGTTCTAGTTCAGTTCTAGTTCAGTTCTAGTTCAGTTCTAGTTCAGTTCTAGTTCAGTTCTAGTTCAGTTCTAGTTCAGTTCTAGTCAGTTCTAGTTCAGTTCTAGTTCAGTTCTAGTTCAGTTCTAGTTCAGTTCTAGTTCAGTTCTAGTTCAGTTCTTAGTTCAGTCTAGTTCAGTTCTAGTTCAGTTCTAGTTCAGTTCTAGTTCAGTTCTAGTTCAGTTCTAGTTCAGTTCTAGTTCAGTTCTAGTTCAGTTCTAGTTCAGTTCTAGTTCTTCTAGTTCAGTTCTAGTTCAGTTCTAGTTCAGTTCTAGTTCAGTTCTAGTTCAGTTCTAGTTCAGTTCTAGTTCAGTTCTAGTTCAGTTCTAGTTCAGTTCTAGTTCAGTTCTAGTTCAGTTCTAGTTCAGTTCTAGTTCAGTTCTAGTTCAGTTCTAGTTCAGTTTCTAGTTCAGTTCTAGTTCAGTTCTAGTTCAGTTCTAGTTCAGTTCTAGTTCAGTTCTAGTTCAGTTCTAGTTCAGTTCTAGTTCAGTTCTAGTTCAGTTCTAGTTCAGTTCTAGTCAGTTCTAGTTCAGTCTAGTTCAGTTCTAGTTCAGTTCTAGTTCAGTTCTAGTTCAGTTCTAGTTCAGTTCTAGTTCAGTTCTAGTTCAGTTCTAGTTCAGTTCTAGTTCAGTTCTAGTTCAGTTCTAGTTCAGTTCTAGTTCAGTTCTAGTTCAGTTCTAGTTCAGTTCTAGTTCAGTTCTAGTTCAGTTCTAGTTCAGTTCTAGTTCAGTTCTAGTTCAGTTCTAGTTCAGTTCTAGTTCAGTTCTAGTTCAGTTCTAGTTCAGTTCTAGTTCAGTTCTAGTTCAGTTCTAGTTCAGTTCTAGTTTCAGTTCTAGTTCAGTTCTAGTTCAGTTCGTCTAGTTCAGTTCTAGTTCAGTTCTAGTTCAGTTCTAGTTCAGTTCTAGTTCAGTTCTAGTTCAGTTCTAGTTCAGTTCTAGTTCAGTTCTAGTTCAGTTCTAGTTCAGTTCTAGTTCAGTTCTAGTTCAGTTCTAGTTCAGTTCTAGTTCAGTTCTAGTTCAGTTCTAGTTCAGTTCTAATTCAGTTCTAGTTCAGTTCTAGTTCAGTTCTAGTTCAGTTCTAGTTCAGTTCTAGTTCAGTTCTAGTTCAGTTCTAGTTCAGTTCTAGTTCAGTTCTAGTTCAGTTCTAGTTCAGTTCTAGTTCAGTTCTAGTTCAGTTCTAGTTCAGTTCTAGTTCAGTTCTAGTTCAGTTCTAGTTCAGTTCTAGTTCAGTTCTAGTTCAGTTCTAGTTCAGTTCTAGTTCAGTTCTAGTTCAGTTCTAGTTCAGTTCTAGTCAGTTCTAGTTCAGTTCTAGTTCAGTTCTAGTTCAGTTCTAGTTCAGTTCTAGTTCAGTTCTAGTTCAGTTCTAGTTCAGTTCTAGTTCAGTTCTAGTTCAGTTCTAGTTCAGTTCTAGTTCAGTTCTAGTTCAGTTCTAGTTCAGTTCTAGTTCAGTTCTAGTTCAGTTCTAGTTCAGTTCTAGTTCAGTTCTAGTTCAGTTCTAGTTCAGTTCTAGTTCAGTTCTAGTTCAGTTCTAGTTCAGTTTCTAGTTCAGTTCTAGTTCAGTTCTAGTTCAGTTCTAGTTCAGTTCTAGTTCAGTTCTAGTTCAGTTCTAGTTTCAGTTCTAGTTCAGTTCTAGTTCAGTTCTAGTTCAGTTCTAGTTCAGTTCTAGTTCAGTTCTAGTTCAGTTCTAGTTCAGTTCTAGTTCAGTTCTAGTTCAGTTCTCAGTTCAGTTCTAGTTCAGTTCTAGTTCAGTTCTAGTTCAGTTCTAGTTCAGTTCTAGTTCAGTTCTAGTTCAGTTCTAGTCAGTTCTAGTTCAGTTCTAGTTCAGTCTAGTTCAGTTCTAGTTCAGTTCTAGTTCAGTTCTAGTTCAGTTCTAGTTCAGTTCTAGTTCAGTTCTAGTTCAGTTCTAGTTCAGTTCTAGTTCAGTTATAGTTCAGTTCTAGTTCAGTTCTAGTTCTAGTTCAGTTCTAGTTCAGTTCTAGTTCAGTTCTGTTCTAGTTCAGTTCTAGTTCCGTTCCTAGTTCAGTCCTAGCTCAGTTCTATTTCTAAGTTGTTAAACTTAACGTATTGTTTTTGATCTCAGTTTTTAATAAGTTGTAATTGGAAACATCAGAAGATTAATTAATTAATTCGTTTACTAATTATTTTGTACTTAATCTAGAAACATCTGAATTAGCAATTAAACAATATAAACAATATGTGGCCGCAGAGGTCGTTTATACGATAGCTTATGTTTACGTAAAAGTTAAATAATTTGTAATAAATAATTTTATGGTATATAAATTTAACAAAAAAATAATTTATTTTTGTTTTTTAATTAAATGTATTTTAAAGATGTTTCCCTTATCTTCTTTATTAATTTTGTTAGTTTCTTTTTTTACTTACCCTGGAAACAAAAATTGGCAAGTGGCACGGAAATTTCCAAGATAGCTGTTCTCATTTACATTTCGACTTAAAGCAAAGAACTCATTATCGGGTTTTTCAAAACTATTGACTTCTAAGCCGAAAATAGTTGATGCTATAATATCAATAGCGTAGCTGTAACAAAATAAAACGTAAATTAAAATAAATAATTTCGCTATCAACATGGCAAAAAATGATCACAGATTGCTCAATTGAAACAGTATCATTCTCTTATTAGATAATTTAGATTCGCAACGATCACTTCTAAAGAGCTTCCAGTACTCACGTAACAAAAATTTGTTTTGTTTCCACTGTCGCACTGCTGCCATCCTCTGGCAATTGTGAACGAATATAATCCACCATTCTATTCGAAACATCCTCTATGGTACCGAACATTCCCTTCAATTTACCCGATGTAAAAGAAGGTGTTAGTTTTGTTCTCAAAGACTTCCATTTTTTGCCCTTTAAAAAGAATAGACCTCCTGACATGGGATCATGTTCCTCATCCACATAAACACCACGATCATGAAAGCTACTAAAATCTTTAGTCAAAACATCACGTGACAATTTAGCATCACGCACCAATAAAGCCGGACGATTTATTAAGTAAATGCCCACTACTTTATCTTTGCTTTCTCTGTAGACATCGTAAATAGCCATTCCAAGAGATTTTTTCCATGTGCGTATAACCGGATCCAAAACACCGAAAGGTATTTGGGCCTCCACATAGGGAAAACCCATACGTTGCCAATAACTATAACGCCATTTTAAATAGACTACAATTAAGGTGCTCACTGTTATTATTAGATATAGTAACATTTTGTTTTTGAAGTCTACTCCTGTTGCAAATAGTTCACACTTTAAACTTGAAATTTAATTTTCTATACTTTTTTAAAACAACCTACTTGTATAATTTTCTAAATGCAACTGAATTTTTCAGTAAAATTCTATCTACTTTATAGACAATTTTATTATTATTTTTAAATTCTTATCAACATCTTTTAAACATTTTGGGAGGGATACTTTATTCTAAATTGCTTCTGCTCTTTAGAAAATCATTACTTCGTAGAGCGTGTGTTATATTATTAAATAATCTGAAAATAAACAAACAAATTAATTAATTATCATTCTAAGCACAATTAGACAGTGTCCATTTTTTGTGTTATCAATAAAATGTTCACATATCTGGAATGTAGCGCATATTGTTATTAGAACAGAGGTTGGCGGTTTAGTTTTTGGAAACAAAATTTTAGGACTTGTTGGTGTTTTTCAATATCAAGAAAGAGTTTATCAATTTAGAATCTATTTAAATTTAGAAACTGAAAGATATCTCTTAAGATTTTAACAAAGATTTAATTTAACCTTTCCAAATATGATTAGAAGTGAAATTGCGAGACGCTTCAATTAGGAAAAACGATTTCAGTTTTAGTAAAGTTCTAGTTCAGTTCTAGTTCAGTTCTAGTTCAGTTCTAGTTCAGTTCTAGTTCAGTTCTAGTTCAGTTCTAGTTCAGTTCTAGTTCAGTTCTAGTTCAGTTCTAGTTCTAGTTCAGTTCTAGTTCAGTTCTAGTTCAGTTCTAGTTCAGTTCTAGTTCAGTTCTAGTTCAGTTCTAGTTCAGTTCTAGTTCAGTTCTAGTTCAGTTCTAGTTCAGTTCTAGTTCAGTTCTAGTTCAGTTCTAGTTCAGTTCTAGTTCAGTTCTAGTTCTAGTTCAGTTCTAGTTCAGTTCTAGTTCAGTTCTAGTTCAGTTCTAGTTCAGTTCTAGTTCAGTTCTAGTTCAGTTTTAGTTCAGTTCTAGTTCAGTTCTAGTTCAGTTCTAGTTCAGTTCTATTTCAGTTCAAGTTCAGTTTTATGTAGTTCATTTCTGGTTTTAAATCAGTTGTAGTATTCCAACATCTAACTACAAAAATTAATAGTAGGGTCTTTAAACAGTTTATCACTATCACTTTTTACTCTCTCCTTCTCTTTAAAAATACATGTCCTACATTAATTTTAAAGCGTAAATTTTTTAAAATTCTTATCAGTCAAATAATAAATACTCTTCTTATTATAATTGTCCACGGCTTAATTGAATGGTCATTTTGCCAAGTCATCATGAACAAGGCCACAATTTGTTGTCCCCCTAAAATAAACAATTTAAGTTTAACAATTTCTTTCAGAATAATATAAATTAAATACCCTGCAGTTCTTTAAAATAAAAAGTTATTTCTTTATTAAAGTTTCTGTAGCTTTTAAACTGACTATATAACCACAACTTTGGGCTAGGTTAGGTTGAAATGATGTATATTACAATAAATCGGATTCTATGGGACCTATTACTCTTTAGTAAGACAAATTGTTAGGGCCTTGTAACTTGAGAAATAGAGATTTTCCATTAAGGCTTTTAAAAATGCTGGGTAAATATTATTGTTTTGATTTCCCTACATCAGAGGAGCGCAAGATTGCCATTACATAGCACGCGTGATAGGGTAAGAAAATTCTGCTGACGCTAAGTTGATACACATACACTATAGGTTTAATTCTTCTTCTTTTTATAATGAGCAATATCAGTTGGTTTGCTCTCAACTTGAAAAACAAAATCAAATCAGTTGCTGATCAGCACTTGTCGAAGCGAGGTCTGTACGCGACGTTTTTAAAATACACACAGAAATACAACAACAAAATTTTGAGAAAGCCGAATTAATGTAGGAGAACATGAGAGAACAGTTGATAGTTTTTTATATATAGACTTTGATATACGCTGGCTGTCAAAATCCATAATAAATATTTGACAGTTAGCATATGCTTTATAGTTTATAGTCATTTTATTAGTATACTTTTATTTTGAATTGAATTATGTTCTCTGCTGCTTTACCAACACAAATAAAACTATGGTAGTCTATGGTAGTATGTGTTTGAGCAACACTGCCCTACATGATAAACATAGTTTACTTTATTCTCTCCGTCTCACTATCATTCTCCTCTCTCTTATTATTTAAGTGTATTTCTCCCAACATGATTCAGCATATTATCTGAACTAATTCGTCTGCTATGTATATTATCAATTCCTATCTGTAATGTATTTATTTAGGAAAAACTTTTAAGTAAACAATTACAATTGTTATAAAAAACTAAATTTTGCTAAAGCGTGTTTTTATTAATATTTGTCATTGTTTCTATTAAGTGCTTTATAACATGTATTTAAAATTATTGATTGACAATTTGATTTCGTGATAAAAATTTAAAAACATTAGTTGCGTTTACGTTATTGGAACAGATTTTATAATCAAATGGGTGCGTCCAAACTTTAAATTCCAATGCACTGCGAGAAAATTTTCATATAAATTTTTAAGTAAATATTGATTGGAAAATGTGTTTTTGTTAGATAAAAGGTGAAATATGTATGTTTTTGCAATTCTTGTTGAAAATTGAGTTTATAGTAAAAAAATATAATATTTTTAATTTTAGTTAAATTTTTATTTTTTATTTAAATTCCTAGTTTAGTTTTAGTTCAGTTCTAGTTCTAGTTCAGTTCCAGTTCAGTTCTAGTTCAGTTCTAGTTCAGTTCTAGTTCAGTTCTAGTTCAGTTCTAGTTCAGTTCTAGTTCAGTTCTAGTTCAGTTCTTAGTTCAGTTCTAGTTCAGTTCTAGTTCAGTTCTAGTTCAGTTCTAGTTCAGTTCTAGTTCAGTTCTAGTTCAGTTCTAGTTCAGTTCTAGTTCAGTCTAGTTCAGTTCTAGTTCAGTTCTAGTTCAGTTCTAGTTCAGTTCTAGTTCAGTTCTAGTTCAGTTCTAGTCAGTTCTAGTTCAGTTCTAGTTCAGTTCTAGTTCAGTTCTAGTTCAGTTCTAGTTCAGTTCTAGTTCAGTTCTAGGTTCAGTTCTAGTTCAGTTCTAGTTCAGTTCTAGTTCAGTTCTAGTTCAGTTCTAGTTCAGTTCTAGTTCAGTTCTAGTTCAGTTCTAGTTCAGCTTCTAGTTCAGTTCTAGTTAGTCTAGTCAGTTCTAGTTCAGTTCTAGTTCAGTTCTAGTTCAGTTCTAGTTCAGTTCTAGTTCAGTTCTAGTTCAGTCTAGTTCAGTTCTAGTTCAGTTCTAGTTCAGTTCTAGTTCAGTTCTAGTTCAGCTCTAGTTCAGTTCTAGTTCAGTTCTAGTTCAGTTCTAGTCAGTTCTAGTTCAGTTCTAGTATGTCTAGTTCAGTTTAGTTCAGTTCTAGTCAGTTCTAGTTCAGTTCTAGTTTCAGTTCTAGTTCAGTTCTAGTTCAGTTCTAGTTCAGTTCTAGTTCAGTTCTAGTTCAGTTCTAGTTCAGTTCTAGCTTCAGTTCTAGTTCAGTTCTAGTTCAGTTCTAGTTCAGTTCTAGTTCAGTTCTAGTTCAGTTCTAGTTCAGTTCTAGTTCAGTTCTAGTTCAGTTCTAGTTCAGTTCTAGTTCAGTTCTAGTTCAGTTCTAGTTCAGTTCTAGTTCAGTTCTAGTTCAGTTCTAGTTCAGTCTATTCTAGTTCAGTTCTAGTTCAGTTCTAGTTCAGTTCTAGTTCAGTTCTAGTTCAGTTCTAGTTCAGATCTAGTTCAGATCTAGTTCAGTTCTAGTTCAGTTCAAGTTCAGTTCTAGTTCAGTTCTAGTTCAGTTCTAGTTCAGTTCCAGTTCAGTTCTAGTTCTGTTCTAGTTCAGTTCTAGTTCAGTTCTAGTTCAGTTCTAGTTCAGTTCTAGTTCAGTTCTAGTTCAGTTCTAGTTCAGTTCTAGTTCAGTTCTAGTTCAGTTCTAGTTCAGTTCTAGTTCAGTTCTAGTTAGTTCTAGTTCAGTTCTAGTTCAGTTCTAGTTCAGTTCTAGTTCAGTTCTAGTTCAGTTCTAGTTCAGTTCTAGTTCAGTTCTAGTTCAGTTCTAGTTCAGTTCTAGTTCAGTTCTAGTTCAGTTCTAGTCCAGTTCTAGTTCAGTTCTAGTTCAGTTCTAGTTCAGTTCCTAGTTCAGTTCTAGTTCAGTTCTAGTTCAGTTCTAGTTCAGTTCTAGTTCAGTCCTAGTTCAGTTCTAGTTTTTAACGCGCAAGGCGTCATACAGTAAAACAAGTAGATCCCAAATTATCCGATACTCCTAGCAACACTGTTAAAGAAGGAGAATTCAAATGGTTTGTGGGTTTTAAACCAAACCCTTACCTACATTAGTAAATTATTCATCCTTTCTCATACCAGTTTAACCTCCAATATCATTAACCACTTTTTATTAACCATTATTATATTTCGCCTTGATTAAACCAATCAAACAGGTGCGTGTGTAATTGGAATACAAGTGGTTTTGTAATTATGACTTTATTTTTAAGGACACCACACATTAAAATGTGGTCAACCAGACTACAGGGAAATATATGCCTAAAAGATGCCTGACAGGTGTAGTGAGTACAAGTAAACATAAATTAATATTTTATTTGTAAAGTGTTAAACATAAATATTTTTGTTTAAAGGTGAAATGAAAGTAACATGTTTTCAAAGAAAAATTATTTGAATGAATGTCTTAAAGGTGTAGGATATTAAATAAAAAGTTAAAAGTGATTAAAATTGTGCATCCATTTCTTAAGTGTATTGTACTTAAATTACTTTTTTGGAATATTCATTGTTTAGTATAAAAAAGGGTTAAAATTGTTATTTCAAAATGAAAATCATTTTTTCAAAACTAAATTTTCCTAAAATGAATTGAAAAGATAAAATAGCTCAGATGAGTCAGAGAGTTGTGTGTTAAGTAAAGAAATTTACAGTCATTCCAACATGTTGTAAGAGTAACACAAAACATACAATTTGATTTATAGCGATGCTGTTCAAAGCATGATCTTCCTGTTATTCCTCTACTCGTCCAAAATGCATATGGGCATTTCCACCGAAAAGTCTACTTTTGCTACATCAAGTCACGCACCGTTATGTTGAGCTCAAATAGCTGTATATTTAGGAAAATGAAGAGACAAATCGAACTGAATAATTCTGAGATATGGGCAGTTATTTGTGCTTGATTTGATGTGAAAAAAGTAGACTTTTCGGTGGAAATGCCCATATGAAGCTAATATGAGTTTGTAAAACTCACAATTTTGAATATTTTTAATAAATTTTCTTTTTTTTTTAGTTTTTTCCAATTTGCATTTTAGCTGTCTAACAAAATGCCTTTTTTGAAAATCTAAGAACATTTTCCTTACAAATTTCTTTAATTTTGCCACATTTGCATTAGAGAAAAGTGTGGCATACGTTTCACTTTAGTTAAAAATACAAAACAAAAAAGGAGACATGGCAAGAAATCGTTTAATACAAACCAAAAAAAAAAAACATATTTGAATTAAATAAAAATAAAAACATCAGTTCAATGTCTTTAGATGACTTGTGTTGTCGTTGCGTTTAATGCTGTGAGTGTGTGTCTTTTTGTGGTGAATAAAATCATTTCTCGTTTGCAGTGATGACTCTGCCGGGTTCGTTTGGCGTTCGCCAAACCAACCAACCGACCAAAGAAATTGTATAAATATATATATATATATATATATAAACCAAAAGATAGCAGCAATCCAAACATTCGTACCATGAATCAGCCAGCCATTTAGTTAGTTTTTTAGTCAAGCAACCAACCAACTACTTTCAGCCATCAGCAATCCATTTAGCAAACATGTATGAAATTTGTATTTGTACATGAATTGTCGTCGTGTGGTTGTTTAATCTTTTGTTTGGTTGGGATGTGCAGTGGAATAAAGGCTACCAGATAATATTATTCTCCAGTTTTCCAAAATTATCTCTTAAAATCTTTTGTAATATGAACTAATCTTATTCGAAAGTTATTTTGGCGTCCAACTCAAAGAGTTTTCTTTTCCGAGGTTTTCTGAAATTCACAGAATCTAAAGAGGCTCCAATACCAAAATCTTTCGTTCTCGAAAGGAAATTTGGTTTCAACTCGTTGAGCTTTCTAAAATTCAGAATTTTCATTTCAAAACTGCATCAAACCCAATATTATTGAATATCTTATTCTGCAGTGTGACCAAAAGCACAGATGCTATCAAAGACCACAATGTCCAGTAAGTAATCCAGTAGTTATTTCAAGGTTTCTTTTATTATGCAATGATTACTTGTGTCACTTCAAAACTGCGGCATCTACAAACTACTTATGTGCTCCTAGGGGTCATACTTCAGTTCACAAAGTGAGAACTTAGTTATGGTACCAAAGACCGGAGTTATCTGTTTCATAAACTAATTCTAATAATCCCCTTAGTATCGGACACATTTCCCTCTGATAGTTTTGTCTTATCACAGATTATGACACGCAGATCAAACTCTACCTTAAACCAGAAACCAAGGAAAGAGTATTCATTCCGCTTACTCTATTTTTAGTGGAAGCGAGAAACGTTTAGGAGAAAAAACCAAAGACCGGAGTTATCTGTTTCATAAACCAATTCTAATAATCCCCTTAGTATCGGACACATTTCCCTCTGATAGTTTTGTCTTATCACAGATTATGACACGCAGATCAAACTCTACCTTAAACCAGAAACCTAGGAAAGTTTTCATTCCGTTTATTTTAATTGTAGTGGCAACGAGAAACGTTTAGGAGAAGAAAATACTTTTCACTTTATCACTGTGTTCTTCCAACGAATGGTCTCTCACTTTGCCAAGTTTGTTTTGCTGTTTCTAAATGATGACATTGTTATTCATTGAGGCGATCAATTAGTGCTCAAGTACGATAACTCTAATGAAGAGAGCTGGATTTAACTTTGTTGGTCGATAGACCCCAATGGTGAAAATCCAGGAAACGAAGATTAGGTCCAGTGAAATGATTTGCGACGAAAGTGTCGTGTTGCTCGCATATGCATATTATATTGACATCATTTGCTGTGTTACGAGCAGTAAATTTAGAAAGCAGCCAACGATCATGGACCTAATGGTGGGTGAGGTCAAGATCTAAAGGCAAGCTAAAACATTACAACATTTCGACAGCTCTTTGCTGTAAAGACTTCGTTTACATAGGAGACACGATGAATGATGTCAGTTTAGAAATCAAGCGGAGAATAGCTCTTGCAAATAGATGCCATTTTGGACTTGGTAAGGAATTGAGAAAAAAGTCCATGCCCGATGGACGAATGGACTGTACAAATCACTCATATTAACTGTCCTTATGTATGATTAGATTAGCGATTGAGCTCCCCAATGAAGAGGTCAAGTAAAACCCCATTGTGGATTCGCAAATCTACTCCCAACTTTACATCTAGTAGTAGCTCAGTCGCTACTTCACTTCAGTTGGTAACTCTACTAGATAAACTGATTATGGTTGTAGCAATTGTTTGGTTTTATTGTAAAGAGACATTCATCCATTGTGTCGTCCGCTGTTATTCCTGAGGTTTATTTTATTTTTGTTGTTTTATTTTTATTATTTATATAGAAATGTAAAAACAAAGCATTTTATATAAAAATAAAACAACAACAGCAGCAGCAAAACCATATAAATTGTTTACATTTGTTGTTGTTGTTGTTTTTATTTTTATTTTGGAGAAGGCAATTGATCGCAAAATGTAACCAGCAGCAGCAGCTACATACAAACCATAACAATGAGAGCACAATTGATACAAAATAAAAACATTGGCTTTTTTGAAAGTTAAACAACCTTTAGGACTCGGTAGATTGGCAAACCGACAACGAGTGTCAACGACTAAGTTGTATGAGTAAGTTAGTTGACTATATGGCTGACTGGTTAGTTAACTAACTGTCGGTTTACTTATTTTGGTGTAAGAAATTGTTTTTGTTTTTTTTTGTTGGATTAACTTAAATTGGATTGGAAACTACAATGTTTACAAGGGAGAGAATAAATTAATAAAACAAAATACATATAGGAAGCAGTAAGTTAAATGGACGAATGTAAACAATACTGAAAAAAGGTACTAAATTTAGTACATAAATAAGTACATTTATTTAATATGAATGTAATGTTTAAATGGTGGTGAATGCACTTTAAGTTTATTTTGATTTAAAAAGTTTACTTTGGGTTGAATTGGAAAAATTTACGATGGAAATTGGTATACTTTGTAATATGAAAATGTTTAACGAGTTTGGAGAAAGAACTAAGGATCAGGGAGCGTTAAAAAGGATAGTTATCTTAATCGTTCCAATACAAACTCTAGGCAATATAAAATCTGGAAATAGGTTTTTATTGTTAAATGACCTCAATAAACCTAGAATGGTGCATAATGATTCCATTCTAGGAAATGGATTTTTTCAACTTTTATGGTGCACAATCTGGAGAACATGATGTGGTGGAAATTCTGAGCTGAAATTCCAAATTCGGATTTAGCGCTGTATAGTCCATTAAGAAAGAATACTTTGTTTGGTTTCTCTGATACCTACACATGACCTAACTCTGAGACCAATGGGCTGCGCTGAATAATGTCTTCGCGGTGTTATAACGTCTCAATTATGGTCAAAAACGGGTTTTATGGCACGATATTTGAAAATTATAATTTTATTTGAATTTCTGGGCCCAAATTACGGCATACGATATCGATCGAAATCTGAATAGAATCTAAATGGAGTTTTCGATCGATATCGTATGCCATAATTTGGGCCCTGAGTTCTTTAACTGGTGCCACAACTTGTTGGCCAAAACGGGGGTTTTCTAACCTTCATGGCACGATATCTGAAAATCATGATGTGGTGGAGAAGTTCAACATTCGGACTCCGCGTCCTTTAGAAATGTATGCTTTGGTCTCTATGTTTCGTCTTTTTCAAGGGGCTCAACGATTGCGTTCCACTCTCGTTTATCTGTTGCTGTGTTGTTTAATTCGTTCCACGACTTGAGGGCTTTTACTACTACTATGTCCAGCTATCGTTGCTATGTTTGATTTGGTCGACCTTTTCTACGGCTTCCCCAGCGGATTCCAGATTCCAGGGCATTTCGCAGAGAATGCCCAATCCAATCAGGTTCTCCTTGCTATAATTAACTTAATTATCGCCATTTTACCAATAAAACAAAATCAACTTGACAACACCAATTAAAAAAACTTGCCGAGACAATTGTACATATATATTTTTTCGTTCTATAAATTATTGAGATGACTATAATAACCGACCGGCTTAAGTTTGCTGATTATTTTTGGAATCCGTTAAAAAAAAAAAATATGCCCCCTAGAAGAATTAAAATAAATACATAACAAACGATGCGTGTGAGTTTACTTAAGAATTATTTCAGACTATTGTACTCTTAATACTTACGTACGCTAAATTAACAACAACAACAGCAGCAGCAACATTCAGTTAAACAATCGTGATTATAACAAGATCGTGAGGTTTAAGTTTTTACGCCAAACGGGGCAAGTAGTAGAGCAGAAAGGGTGATAAAGCATTGACTCTCTTTTACAACAGCATTATCTGTAGAACAACTAACCACCTTCCATCTATCTTTTCAACTCTTTGTTGTTGTTGTTGGTGATTGTTTCTTGTACACACGTTACAATGTTGTATTGTAATTGATTTAAAGTTGTTTTTTTATTTATAAATTTACAAAAAAAGCAATGCATTTTTGCTTTCAATAAAATTATATTTAAAATGTGACGCAGAAAAAAATGGAGCAGTAAATATGGAGTATTGCATGCAGATTATATGGTTTCTTAAATGGAGACATGTTGTAAAGTTGTTGTGTGAATTTATAAAAAAATTTTGAGCAGAAGAAGATATTGGATACAAAGAGTTGATTAGTGGTATAAGAGACATACATATATTGGAAATATGTGTATTAAGAGGTTATGAAATTTTAAATTATTTTTTAACTAGAGACAAACTACAATTTCCTGTAAATGAATTTAAAAAAATTTTTTATCAAAGTAGTGGTGTACATTTTTGGACTTTGCAAACAAATGGGAGACGATATCTGAGTATTCTGTTTTTAAACGAAATGTAATGTTCTTGAAATATCAGGGGTATTCTGATCTTTTACTGTTTTTGATGTAGCATGAAGGAATTCTAAGCAAAGTTTACGCAAGTGATAGTCTTGACGGTTACGTTTAGAGTAGAGTTGACTCCTGATCATTACAATTATCGCCAACAACGTTTCTTTGACAACGATTAAAGTTCTTGGGGTCTTATGGGTTAATCAATGATCCAGTGCTCGGTTTCAATAACATGTGAGGCATGGGTATATTTCTAACTAACTAACTGACTAACTAACTAACTGACTAACTAAGTAACTAACAAACTAACAAACTAACTAACAAACTAACAAACTAACTAACAAACTACTAACTAACTAACTAACTAACTAACTAACTACTAACTAACTAACTAACTAACTAACTAACTAACTACTAACTAACTAACTAACTAACTAACTACTAACTAACTAACTAACTAACTAACTAACTAACTAACTAACTACTAACTAACTAACTAACTAACTAACTAACTAACTAACTAACTAACTAACTACTAACTAACTAACTAACTAACTAACTAACTACTAACTAACTAACTAACTAACTAACTAACTACTAACTAACTAACTACTAACTAACTAACTAACTAACTAACTAACTAACTAACTAACTAACTAACTAACTAACTAACTAACTAACTAACTAACTAACTAACTAACTAACTAACTAACTAACTAACTAACTAACTAACTAACTAACTAACTACTAACTAACTAACTAACTAACTAACTAACTAACTAACTAACTAACTAACTAACTACTAACTAACTAACTAACTAACTAACTAACTAACTAACTACTAACTAACTAACTAACTAACTAACTAACTAACTAACTAACTAACTAACTAACTAACTAACTAACTAACTAACTAACTAACTAACTAACTAACTAACTACTAACTAACTAACTAACTAACTAACTAACTACTAACTAACTAACTAACTAACTAACTAACTAACTAACTAACTAACTAACTAACTAACTAACTAACTAACTAACTAACTAACTAACTAACTAACTAACTAACTAACTAACTAACTAACTAACTAACTAACTAACTAACTAACTAACTAACTAACTAACTAACTAACTAACTAACTAACTACTAACTAACTAACTAACTAACTAACTAACTAACTAACTAACTAACTAACTAACTAACTAACTAACTAACTAACTAACTAACTAACTAACTAACTAACTAACTAACTAACTAACTAACTAACTAACTAACTAACTAACTAACTAACTAACTAACTAACTAACTAACTAACTAACTAACTAACTAACTAACTAACTAACTAACTAACTAACTAACTAACTAACTAACTAACTAACTAACTAACTAACTAACTAACTAACTAACTAACTAACTAACTAACTAACTAACTAACTAACTAACTAACTAACTACTAACTAACTAACTAACTACTAACTAACTAACTAACTAACTAACTAACTAACTAACTAACTAACTAACTAACTAACTAACTAACTAACTAACTAACTAACTAACTAACTAACTAACTAACTAACTAACTAACTAACTAACTAACTAACTAACTAACTAACTAACTAACTAACTAACTAACTAACTACTAACTAACTAACTAACTAACTACTAACTAACTAACTAACTAACTAACTAACTACTAACTACTAACTAACTAACTACTAACTAACTAACTAACTAACTACTAACTAACCTACACTAACTAACTAACTAACTAACTAACTAACTAACTAACTAACTAACTAACTAACTAACTAACTAACTACTAACTAACTAACTAACTAACTAACTACTAACTAACTAACTAACTAACTAACTAACTAACTACTAACTAACTAACTACTAACTAACTAACTAACTACTAACTAACTAACTAAACTAACTACTAACTAACTAACTAACTAACTAACTAACTAACTAACTAACTAACTAACTAACTAACTAACTAACTAACTACTAACTAACTAACTACTAACTAACTAACTAACTAAACTAACTAACTAACTAACTAACTAACTAACTAACTAACTAACTAACTAACTAACTAACTAACTAACTAACTAACTAACTAACTAACTAACTAACTAACTAACTAACTAACTAACTACTAACTAACTAACTAACTAACTAACTAACTAACTAACTAACTAAACTAACTAACACAAACAAACAAACAAACAAACAAACAAACAACAAACAAACAAACAAACAAACAAACAAACAAACAACAAACAACAAACAAACAAACAAACAAACAAACAAACAAACAAACAAACAAACAAACAAACAAACAAACAAACAAACAAACAAACAAACAAACAAACAAACAAACAAACAACAAACAAACAAACAAACAAACAAACAAACAAACAAACAAACAAACAAACAAACAAACAAACAAACAAACAAACAAACAAACAAACAAACAAACAAACAAACAAACAAACAAACAAACAAAAAACAAACAAACAAACAAACAAACAAACTAACTAACTAACTAACTAACTAACTAACTACTAACTAACTAACTAACTAACTAACTAACTAACTAACTAACTAACTAACTAACTAACTAACTAACTAACTAACTAACTAACTAACTAACTAACTAACTAACTAACTAACTAACTAACTAACTAACTAACTAACTAACTAACTAACTAACTAACTAACTAACTAACTAACTAACTAACTAACTAACTAACTAACTAACTAACTAACTAACTAACTAACTAACTAACTAACTAACTACTAACTAACTAACTAACTAACTAACTAACTAACTAACTAACTAACTAACTAACTAACTAACTAACTAACTAACTAACTACTAACTAACTAACTAACTAACTACTAACTAACTAACTAACTAACTAACTAACTAACTAACTAACTAACTAACTAACTAACTAACTAACTAACTAACTAACTAACTAACTAACTAACTAACTAACTAACTAACTAACTAACTAACTAACTAACTAACTAACTAACTAACTAACTAACTAACGAACTAACTAACTACTACTAACTACTAACTACTAACTAACTAACTAACTAACTAACTACTACTAACTAACTAACTAACTAACTAACTAACTAACTAACTAACTAACTAACTAACTACTAACTAACTAACTAACTAACTAACTAACGTAACTAGCTAACTAACTAACTAACTAACTACTAACTAACACTAACTAACTAACTAACTACTAACTACACTAACTAACTAACTAACTAACTAACTAAGACCGGAGTTATCTGTTTCATAACCAATTTCTAATAATCCCCTTAGTATCGGACACATTTCCCTCTGATAGTTTGTCTTATCACAGATTATGACACGCAGATCAAACTCTACCATTAAACCAGAAACCTAGAAGTTTTCATTCCGTTTATTTTAATTGTAGTGGCAACGAGAAACGTTTAGGAGAAGAAAATACTTCAACAAAAAAACGCGAAAACCCCCTCTGTTGCCCATATTTTGCGCTTCCCACAATTAAGGATTGGAGAAGTGAAGTACTGTTGCTGAGTAATTGCCTTTCTTTATCACTGTGTTCTTCCAACGAATGGTCTCTCACTTTGCCAAGTTTGTTTTGCTGTTTCTAAATGATGACATTGTTATTCATTGAGGCGATCAATTAGTGCTCAAGTACGATAACTCTAATGAAGAGAGCTGGATTTAACTTTGTTGGTCGATAGACCCCAATGGTGAAAATCCAGGAAACGAAGATTAGGTCCAGTGAAATGATTTGCGACGAAAGTGTCGTGTTGCTCGCATATGCATATTATATTGACATCATTTGCTGTGTTACGAGCAGTAAATTTAGAAAGCAGCCAACGATCATGGACCTAATGGTGGGTGAGGTCAAGATCTAAAGGCAAGCTAAAACATTACAACATTTCGACAGCTCTTTGCTGTAAAGACTTCGTTTACATAGGAGACACGATGAATGATGTCAGTTTAGAAATCAAGCGGAGAATAGCTCTTGCAAATAGATGCCATTTTGGACTTGGTAAGGAATTGAGAAAAAAGTCCATGCCCGATGGACGAATGGACTGTACAAATCACTCATATTAACTGTCCTTATGTATGATTAGATTAGCGATTGAGCTCCCCAATGAAGAGGTCAAGTAAAACCCCATTGTGGATTCGCAAATCTACTCCCAACTTTACATCTAGTAGTAGCTCAGTCGCTACTTCACTTCAGTTGGTAACTCTACTAGATAAACTGATTATGGTTGTAGCAATTGTTTGGTTTTATTGTAAAGAGACATTCATCCATTGTGTCGTCCGCTGTTATTCCTGAGGTTTATTTTATTTTTGTTGTTTTATTTTTATTATTTATATAGAAATGTAAAAACAAAGCATTTTATATAAAAATAAAACAACAACAGCAGCAGCAAAACCATATAAATTGTTTACATTTGTTGTTGTTGTTGTTTTTATTTTTATTTTGGAGAAGGCAATTGATCGCAAAATGTAACCAGCAGCAGCAGCTACATACAAACCATAACAATGAGAGCACAATTGATACAAAATAAAAACATTGGCTTTTTTGAAAGTTAAACAACCTTTAGGACTCGGTAGATTGGCAAACCGACAACGAGTGTCAACGACTAAGTTGTATGAGTAAGTTAGTTGACTATATGGCTGACTGGTTAGTTAACTAACTGTCGGTTTACTTATTTTGGTGTAAGAAATTGTTTTTGTTTTTTTTTGTTGGATTAACTTAAATTGGATTGGAAACTACAATGTTTACAAGGGAGAGAATAAATTAATAAAACAAAATACATATAGGAAGCAGTAAGTTAAATGGACGAATGTAAACAATACTGAAAAAAGGTACTAAATTTAGTACATAAATAAGTACATTTATTTAATATGAATGTAATGTTTAAATGGTGGTGAATGCACTTTAAGTTTAGTTTGATTTAAAAAGTTTACTTTGGGTTGAATTGGAAAAATTTACGATGGAAATTGGTATACTTTGTAATATGAAAATGTTTAACGAGTTTGGAGAAAGAACTAAGGATCAGGGAGCGTTAAAAAGGATAGTTATCTTAATCGTTCCAATACAAACTCTAGGCAATATAAAATCTGGAAATAGGTTTTTATTGTTAAATGACCTCAATAAACCTAGAATGGTGCATAATGATTCCATTCTAGGAAATGGATTTTTTCAACTTTTATGGTGCACAATCTGGAGAACATGATGTGGTGGAAATTCTGAGCTGAAATTCCAAATTCGGATTTAGCGCTGTATAGTCCATTAAGAAAGAATACTTTGTTTGGTTTCTCTGATACCTACACATGACCTAACTCTGAGACCAATGGGCTGCGCTGAATAATGTCTTCGCGGTGTTATAACGTCTCAATTATGGTCAAAAACGGGTTTTATGGCACGATATTTGAAAATTATAATTTTATTTGAATTTCTGGGCCCAAATTACGGCATACGATATCGATCGAAATCTGAATAGAATCTAAATGGAGTTTTCGATCGATATCGTATGCCATAATTTGGGCCCTGAGTTCTTTAACTGGTGCCACAACTTGTTGGCCAAAACGGGGGTTTTCTAACCTTCATGGCACGATATCTGAAAATCATGATGTGGTGGAGAAGTTCAACATTCGGACTCCGCGTCCTTTAGAAATGTATGCTTTGGTCTCTATGTTTCGTCTTTTTCAAGGGGCTCAACGATTGCGTTCCACTCTCGTTTATCTGTTGCTGTGTTGTTTAATTCGTTCCACGACTTGAGGGCTTTTACTACTACTATGTCCAGCTATCGTTGCTATGTTTGATTTGGTCGACCTTTTCTACGGCTTCCCCAGCGGATTCCAGATTCCAGGGCATTTCGCAGAGAATGCCCAATCCAATCAGGTTCTCCTTGCTATAATTAACTTAATTATCGCCATTTTACCAATAAAACAAAATCAACTTGACAACACCAATTAAAAAAACTTGCCGAGACAATTGTACATATATATTTTTTCGTTCTATAAATTATTGAGATGACTATAATAACCGACCGGCTTAAGTTTGCTGATTATTTTTGGAATCCGTTAAAAAAAAAAAAATATGCCCCCTAGAAGAATTAAAATAAATACATAACAAACGATGCGTGTGAGTTTACTTAAGAATTATTTCAGACTATTGTACTCTTAATACTTACGTACGCTAAATTAACAACAACAACAGCAGCAGCAACATTCAGTTAAACAATCGTGATTATAACAAGATCGTGAGGTTTAAGTTTTTACGCCAAACGGGGCAAGTAGTAGAGCAGAAAGGGTGATAAAGCATTGACTCTCTTTTACAACAGCATTATCTGTAGAACAACTAACCACCTTCCATCTATCTTTTCAACTCTTTGTTGTTGTTGTTGGTGATTGTTTCTTGTACACACGTTACAATGTTGTATTGTAATTGATTTAAAGTTGTTTTTTTATTTATAAATTTACAAAAAAAAGCAATGCATTTTTGCTTTCAATAAAATTATATTTAAAATGTGACGCAGAAAAAAATGGAGCAGTAAATATGGAGTATTGCATGCAGATTATATGGTTTCTTAAATGGAGACATGTTGTAAAGTTGTTGTGTGAATTTATAAAAAAATTTTGAGCAGAAGAAGATATTGGATACAAAGAGTTGATTAGTGGTATAAGAGACATACATATATTGGAAATATGTGTATTAAGAGGTTATGAAATTTTAAATTATTTTTTAACTAGAGACAAACTACAATTTCCTGTAAATGAATTTAAAAAAATTTTTTATCAAAGTAGTGGTGTACATTTTTGGACTTTGCAAACAAATGGGAGACGATATCTGAGTATTCTGTTTTTAAACGAAATGTAATGTTCTTGAAATATCAGGGGTATTCTGATCTTTTACTGTTTTTGATGTAGCATGAAGGAATTCTAAGCAAAGTTTACGCAAGTGATAGTCTTGACGGTTACGTTTAGAGTAGAGTTGACTCCTGATCATTACAATTATCGCCAACAACGTTTCTTTGACAACGATTTAAAGTTCTTGGGGTCTTATGGGTTAATCAATGATCCAGTGCTCGGTTTCAATAACATGTGAGGCATGGGTATATTTCTAACTAACTAACTGACTAACTAACTAACTGACTAACTAAGTAACTAACAAACTAACAACTAACTACAAACTAACAAACTAACTAACAAACTAACTAACTAACTAACTAACTAACTAACTAACTAACTAACTAACTAACTAACTAACTAACTAACTAACTAACTAACTAACTACTAACTAACTAACTAACTAACTAACTAACTAACTAACTAACTACTAACTAACTAACTAACTAACTAACTAACTAACTAACTAACTAACTAACTAACTAACTAACTAACTAACTAACTAACTAACTAACTAACTAACTAACTAACTAACTACTAACTAACTAACTAACTAACTAACTAACTACTAACTAACTAACTAACTAACTAACTAACTAACTAACTACTAACTAACTAACTAACTACTAACTAACTAACTAACTAACTAACTAACTAACTAACTAACTAACTAACTACTAACTAACTAACTAACTAACTACTAACTAACTAACTACTAACTAACTAACTAACTAACTAACTAACTAACTAACTAACTAACTAACTAACTAACTAACTAACTAACTAACTAACTAACTAACTAACTAACTAACTAACTAACTAACTAACTAACTAACTAACTAACTAACTAACTAACTAACTAACTAACTAACTAACTAACTAACTAACTAACTAACTAACTAACTACTAACTAACTAACTAACTAACTAACTAACTAACTAACTAACTAACTAACTACTACTAACTAACTAACTAACTAACTACTAACTAACTAACTAACTAACTAACTAACTAACTAACTAACTAACTAACTAACTAACTACTAACTAACTAACTAACTAACTACTAACTAACTAACTAACTAACTAACTAACTAACTAACTAACTAACTAACTAACTAACTAACTAACTACTAACTAACTAACTAACTAACTAACTAACTAACTAACTAACTAACTAACTAACTAACTAACTAACTAACTAACTAACTAACTAACTAACTAACTAACTAACTAACTAACTAACTAACTAACTACTAACTAACTAACTAACTAACTAACTAACTACTAACTAACTAACTAACTAACTAACTAACTAACTAACTAACTAACTAACTAACTAACTAACTAACTAACTAACTAACTACTAACTAACTAACTAACTAACTAACTAACTAACTAACTACTAACTAACTAACTACTAACTAACTAACTAACTAACTAACTAACTAACTAACTAACTAACTAACTAACTAACTACTAACTAACTAACTAACTAACTAACTAACTAACTAACTAACTAACTACTACTAACTAACTAACTAACTAACTAACTAACTAACTAACTAACTAACTAACTAACTAACTAACTAACTACTAACTAACTAACTAACTAACTAACTAACTAACTACTACTACTAACTAACTAACTAACTAACTAACTAACTAACTAACTAACTAACTAACTAACTAACTAACTAACTAACTAACTAACTAACTAACTAACTAACTAACTAACTAACTAACTAACTAACTAACTAACTAACTAACTAACTAACTAACTAACTAACTAACTACTAACTAACTAACTAACTAACTAACTAACTAACTAACTAACTAACTAACTAACTAACTAACTAACTAACTAACTAACTAACTAACTAACTAACTAACTAACTAACTAACTAACTAACTAACTAACTACTAACTAACTAACTAACTAACTAACTAACTAACTAACTAACTAACTAACTAACTAACTAACTAACTAACTAACTAACTAACTAACTAACTAACTAACTAACTAACTAACTAACTACTAACTAACTAACTAACTAACTAACTAACTAACTAACTAACTAACTAACTAACTAACTAACTAACTAACTAACTAACTAACTACTAACTAACTAACTAACTACTAAACTAACTAACTAACTAACACTAACTACTAACTAACTAACTAACTAACTAACTACTAACTAACTAACTAACTAACTAACTAACTAACTAACTAACTAACTAACTAACTACTAACTACTAACTAACTAACTAACTACTAACTAAACTAACTAACTACTAACTAACTAACTAACTAACTAACTAACTACTAACTAACTAACTAACTAACTAACTAACTAACTAACTAACTACTAACTAACTAACTACTAACTAACTAACTAACTAACTAACTAACTAACTAACTAACTAACTAACTAACTAACTAACTAACTAACTAACTAACTAACTAACTACTAACTAACTAACTAACTAACTAACTAACTAACTAACTAACTAACTAACTACTAACAACTAACTAACTAACTACTAACTTAACTAACTAACTAACTAACTAACTAACTAACTACTACTAACTAACTAACTAACTACTAACTACTAACTAACTACACTAACTAACTAACTAACTAACTAACTAACTAACTAACTAACTAACTAACTAACTAACTAACTAAACTAACTAACAAACAAACAAACAAACAAACAACAAACAAACAAACAAACAAACAAACAAACAAACAAACAACAAACAAACAAACAACAAACAAACAAACAAACAAACAAACAAACAAACAACAAACAAACAAACAAACAAACAAACAAACAAACAAACAAACAAACAAACAAACAAACAAACAAACAAACAAACAACAAACAAACAAACAAACAAACAAACAAACAAACAAACAAACAAACAAACAAACTAACTAACTAACTAACTAACTACAACTAACTAACTAACTAACTAACTAACTACTAACTAACTAACTAACTACTAACTAACTAACTAACTAACTACTAACTAACTAACTAACTAACTAACTAACTACTAACTAACTAACTAACTAACTAACTAACTAACTAACTAACTAACTAACTAACTAACTAACTAACTACTAACTAACTAACTAACTAACTAACTAACTAACTAACTAACTAACTAACTAACTAACTAACTAACTAACTAACTAACTAACTAACTAACTAACTACTAACTAACTAACTAACTAACTAACTACTAACTAACTACTAACTAACTAACTAACTAACTAACTACTAACTAACTAACTAACTAACTAACTAACTAACTAACTAACTAACTAACTAACTACTAACTAACTAACTAACTAACTAACTAACTACTAACTAACTAACTAACTAACTAACTAACTAACTAACTAACTAGCTAACTAACTAACTAACTAACTAACTAACTAACTAACTAACTAACTACTACTAACTACTAACTAACTAACTAACTACCTAACTACCTAACTAACTAACTAACTTAATGGTTCGTGGAGCATGCTAAACACTAAACACTCCGTCTGCTTCCAAAAATCAGTTGAGCAATTGTTATCCCCTCCGACGAAGATCTGTCGGATGTAAAGGGGATAAGATGAGAGACAACACATTTATCTTAGACATAATCTGCTATTAGGTTTAACCGATAAAATGTTTTGAATTTTTATATATGGAAATCTTCATCTGTATTGATCGCAAATATTTAATTTTGCACTTTTGCAAATAAAAGAAATTACATATATTTTTCTGCTCACCTGTGTATATCTTGTAATATTAATTTTTTCCTTTCTTCTATACCTATTTGCAGATAATTTTATACTTTCCCCCTCATTGCATCCACCAGAAATAGAAAAGGATAATAAACAAATTTCGGTAAAATAAGGTAAGTTTCTCTTTAGATATTTTTTACCACTACCTATTATAAATCAACCAAATTAAGTTGGCAATACTCAAATAAGTAATGTCAACTTAACAAACAACTATTAAAACCAACAAATAATTGACATCAATCGAACAAATTACGGCAAAATTTTTACTATTTTGATTCAAACTTAAAAGCAGGAAAAGAATATGCAAATATATTATTTACAGCTGGCAATACCGCAAAAATTTACAACAAAACAACAACAACAATAGCTTTATAAACTAGCTCTCTTTTAGCTGACTCTATTAGTTACTGCTCTCCTAAAAACACAAAACAACCCAACAAACATGTTCTGTTTAGTTGTCGAAAAGGGGGGTTTTTTTCTATTTCTGTTTTCTTTGGTGTTTTTTTTCTGGCCTTTTTGTTGTTATTGCTTTAACTACAAATATTAAGTACAAAGTAAATGTAAGAAAAAAGCTCTTCAGTCGTCAGCTGCTGCGCGTAGAGAGAACAACAGATTTCGTGTATACAAATTGTTATATGTATGAATGTGTGTGTGTGTATCTCTGTGTGTAATGAAAATATAGTAGAAAAATAGCAGCAATAACAAAAACAACAACACAGTAAACGTATTAATACGCGAATTGTACAACTGAGTGCATAAAATAGAAAAAATTGACAACTCAGTTGTCATTAGATTTTATTATTATTATTGTTTGAAAAAAAAAAAAAAAAACAGCAAAGAAAAATATCTATAATAAATTTAAATAACAATTGTTTATATAAATTAAAAAAAATCAACAAATTTAAAGAAAATAATAATTTTTTAAGAAAAAAGTGTCTGTCTGCAGCATTTAAAGTTTTTTTCTAAAGTGTAACGTGACCTTAATTGTTAAAATGTTGCAAAACGTGCTTTTTGTTGTAATAAAGATTTAAAATAAAATACCTATCTAAAGAAAAACATAATTTTCTATATTTGACAAAGAACAAATTAAGAAATTTTAAGAAAAATCTTAACGTTAACTAAAGAAGATTTTAATAAAAAGTATAAAAATAATATTTTAAATGTTAATTATATTTATAAAACAATTTTCTATGTTTGTGTGTGTGTCCGTGAGTAGGTGTAATTGTTTTTGAGAATTTTGCCAAGTTTTCTTTATATGGTTTTAATTTTTAAGCTTGTTTATACATTTTTAAAATTTTTCTTAATATTTTAACTTTCTTTGGCAAATAAGAATATTTTTTGGAAAAAAAATTCTTTAATTTAAAGATTTTTTTCGGGGTTTGAGGTCATAAACCATGAATTTCAAGTACATACTATACACTAGAAAGAAGAAAAAAAAAAAACAACAATAATAACAAGTAAAAGCGTTTATATTCGGCAGTAACGAATCTTAAGTACCCACCACCAATGTAAGGATTGATGCAGAACTTTTAGAGGATCAACTTATCGGTCCAGAAATAACAGAGATATAAGCAAATTTCTGAACTATCCTTCATCAAAATTACATTTCTCCAAATATTTCTCTTCAACTGAGTCAGTTTCAAAGTTTATCTAAAAATATTTCTCTGTATAACGGTTTTTCTAAAGAATCTTTTCTGTATAACAGTTTCTAAAGAAAGTATTCTACATAACAGTATTTTCTATTGGAAATTGTCCGAATAACTATTTTTATAAAAAATATACTGTATAACAGTTTTTTTTATAGAAAAAATTTCTATATAACAGTTTTTTCTATAGAAAAACATGTCCATATAACAGTTTTTTCTATAGAACATTTTTTGTATAATTGTTTTTTTCTAAAGAAAATATTCCTTATAACAGTTTCCGTATAACAGTTTTATCTAGTGAAACTATTCTGTATGAAAGTTGATTAACAGAAAATATTCTGTATAACAGTTTTTTTCGAACGAATACTTTGTATCTTTCTACAGTATTTTCTAGAAACAAACAAAAAATTTCTCTATAACAGTTTTTCTAAAAAAATATTCTATATAACATTTATTTCAAAAGAAAATTTTGTTTATAACGGTTTTTTCTAAAGAAAGTATTCTGTATAACAGTTGTTTTTTAGAAAAACATCTCAATATAACCGTATTTTCTATAGAAAATATATATATATATATAACTATTTTTGTAAAGAAAATATTGTGTATAACAGTTTTTTTTTCTAAAGAAAATATTCCGTATAACAGTTTCTTAAGGAAAGTATTCCTTATAACAGTTTTGTCTAACGAAACTATTCTGTATGAAAGTTCAACAGAAAAGTTTCTGTATAACAGTTTTTTTTTCGAAAAAATACTTTCTATATAACAGTATTTTCTAGAAACAATTCTATATATCAGTTTTTTTCTATAAAAAACTTTCTGTATAACAGTTTTTTTACAGAAACTAAAGGAAATATTCTGTATAACAGTTTATTATACAAAAAAAAATTACAGTTGCTTCTAAATAAAACCTTCTTTATAATAATTTTTTAAGAGAAAATATTCTGTATAACAGTTTTTTCTAAAGAAAATTATCGGTATAACAGTTTTTTCTAATGAAAAATTATCTGTATAACAGTTTATTCTAATGAAAAATTATCTGTAAAACAGTTTTTCTAAAAAAATATTCTATATAACAATTATTTCTAAATAAAATTTTCTGTATAACGGTTTTTTCTAAAGAAAGTATAAAAGTATAAAAGTTTTTTCTAGATAAAAATCTCTATATAAACGTATTTTCTATAGAAAGTTTTTTGTATAACTGTTTTTATAAAGAAACTATTCTGTATAACAGTTTTTTCTAGCGACTCTATTCTGTGTGAAAGTGGTTTAACAGAAAATATTCAGTATAACAGTTTTTCCAAAGATATGATATGATCAATAATTCGTTGTGTTACAAACGTAGCGACAAAATCAATAGACCAGACCCCCATCTTCTTTGATAATGGTTATAACAAGATGAGAAGATGAACGTGTATGAGAGGTGGCTAATGATGAGAAGACTAGTTAGTACTAGTAGTAGCAGCACTAAAAATAGTAGTAGATTCAGAGTTGCCACATAAATTCAAAAAATTTCTACAAATTTTAAAATTTGCGTCAAAATTACTGCAAAAATCTTGCAAAAATATAAATATTAAAAAAATTGTTTGCTTCTCTAAAGCAAAAACTATTGGCATCACTCTTAAGCAAACTAAACAAGACCAAGCACAAACGAGAACAACAACAAAACAATAAAAATAAAAACAAACAGCTCAATAGCCAACCAAACTAGACAGTCAGCAAAAAAAATATTCACACAAACTCAATCTCAGAGATAAATTTCTAGTTTAAACTAAAAACTAGAAAAAGATTTTTTTAATTTTATTATATTCATTAATATTTATATTTTTTAATTTATATACAAATAATTTAACAAATTTATATTTATTAATAAGTTATTTGCTAAAATGTAGGTGTTTTATTTATTCTTATTGTTTTGTTTTCTCTCTCTCTCTTAATACACCCCCTCCCCATCCCTGTTTTTTGTATTCATAACAAGTTTTCCACAGCATTGCCAGCTTAAAAATGTAAAATTTTTGGGGTTGTGTTAAGAATGTTTTTAATGCAAAAAAAAAGCTTTTTTTACTGTGATTTATTTTGCTCATTGCTTCTGTGAGAGAGTGTCAGTGGGAAAATTACATGTGTAAGTTTTTGCAGAGAGTGTGAGAAAGAGACAGTGTGCAAAACGTGTGAAAATTACTATGTACAATTTTTGTTTGTGCTAAAAACTAAATTCGAGAGGTCAAGTGAATTTTTGTATACAAATGTTAAACAACGAAAATAATAATAATAAAAAAGTGGGGATGCCGGATGTTTGTAGGTATAAGAGAGATTAAAATTTTATTAACAATTGCTATAACAGGAAAATTTTAAAGAAAAAATGAGAAAAAATTTTGTTAAAAGGAAATAGAAATCAATAACATAGAATATAATTAAGGAAGATTTTCTGTATAACGGTTAAAAAAGTTTCGCGATAATAAAATTGCTATATAGTTGTTTTTTATAATTGTACTGTATAACTGTTTATTTTAAGAAAAATTTCCGTGTAACAGTTGTTATTAACAAAATGTTCGGTATAATAGTTTTTCTAAAGAACATTTTCTACACAAAGTTTTTTAAAGAAAAGTTTCTGCATAACTATAACAGTTTATTTGTCGAAACATTTTCCGAAGAAAAATTTCTCTATAACAGTTTTTTTCTAAAGAAAAACTTCTGTATAACAGTTTTTTCTAAAGAAACTTATCGGTATAACAGTTTTTCCTATAGAAAAATGTCAGTATAATAGTTTTTTCTAAAAAAAACCTGTAGAATAGAAGATTCTAAAAAAGATTTTCTGCATAACAGATTTATCTAAAAAAACTTATAAGTATAACAATTTTTCCTAAAGAAAGTTTTCTGAATAACAGTTTTTTTCTGAAGAAAATGTTTTGTATAACAGTTTTTCTGAAAAAAATTATCAGTATAAGAGTGTTCCTAGAGAATGTTTTCTGTATAAAAGTTTTTTCTGAAGATAGTTTTTTGTATAACAGTTTTTCTAAAGAAATTTATCGGTATAAGAGTTTTTCTAGAGAATGTTTTCTGTATAACAGTTTTTCTAAAGAAAATGATCAGTATAATAGTTGTTACTAATGAAAATTAGCAATATAATAGATTTTTTTACGAAAATCTTCTGTATAACAGTTTTTTCTTAGAATTTTTCTAACAATTTTTCCTAAAAAAATTTATGTATAAATTTTTTTTTTAAAGAAAATTATAAGAATAAAGTTTTCCTTATAAAGATTTCTGAAAAACAGTTTTTTTTTAACAAAACTTATCAAAACAATAGTTTTTCCTAAAGAATATTTTCTGTATAACAGTTTTTTTTCAAAGAAACTTATCAATATAACAGTTTTTGTAAAGAGACTTTTTTATATTTACTCTAACGGATTTTTATAATGAAAATTATTAGTAAAACAGTTTTCTCTAAAGAAAATTTTCAGTATAACAGTTTTTATAACGATTTTTTTATGTAAATTTTCTGTATAACAGTTTTTTCTAAAGAATAACAGTTTTCCAACGAAGATTATTAGTATAACAGTTATTTCCAAAGAAATTTATTAGTATAACAGTTTGTTCTAAGAAAATTTTCAGTATAACAGTTTTTCTAATGAAAATTTTCTATTCAACAGTTTTTTCTAAAGAAAATTATCAGTATAACAGTTTTTACAACAAAAATTATTAGTATAACAGTTTTTACAACGAAAATTATTAGTATAACAGTTTGTTATAAATAAAATTTTCAGTATACCAGTTTTTCTATAGAAATTTATCACTATAAGAGTTTTTTTCTGAAGAAAACTTTCAGTATAACAGTTTTCTCTAAGTAGCTTTCAGTATAACAGTTTTTTCTAAGGAAAATTATGAATATAAGAGTTTTTACTAAATATAATGTTCTGTATAACAGTTTTTTAAAAAATATTTTCTGTATAACAGTTTTTTCTAAAAAAATGTCATCTATTGCAGTTTTTTTCTAAATAAATTTTTAGTATAACAGTTTAAAAAAATGTGTAGAACAGTTTTTTCTTAAAAATTACAAGTATAACAGTTCTTTCTATAAAAATTCATTGTTTTTCCTAAGGAAAATATTCTGCATAACATTTAATTTAAAACTATTTCTGCAGAACAGTTTTTTCTGCAGGCAAAATTCTGTATAATAGAATTTTTCTAAAGAAATTTTTTAGTATAGCAGTTTTTTCTAAAGAAAGTAATCAAGTTACAATATAACAATTTTTAACAGTTGTTTTTTGTAAATAAAATTCCCAGTATAACAGTTTTTTTTTAATCTAACATTGAAATTTCACTAAAGAATTTACTTTCTAACAAAACTTTACATTAAATGGCAATACTCTTCTCTGCTAATTATTACTTTTAAATTGTTTTCTCTTGCTCTTGCTCTCGCTCTTATCTTATTAATTACTATAAGAAAAATCAAAGGTGGCAATAGGAAATTAGCAAATAAACACAACAATAACAAAAACTAGAAAAACATGTGCTTCATTATAGTTTGTTGATTAATGAGCGAGCTAGAAATAAAACATGAAATAAGAACGCTAAAAGAAAAGTAAATAATAAAAACAATAATAAACAACAAGCTTTTTTCATAATAAATATACTCATTTATAAAAAGCAAAATAAAAAGCTCTCATTAAAATTTGCTTTTTTTAAACATTACTAGAGAAAAATGTTTAAGAAACTAAAAAGAGAAACCAGAGAAAAGATATTTAGTTGGGCAATTGCAATTTTAACCGGAACTTTTTCTTTAATTTTTTTTTTTTTTGCTATAAAGAAAAAACTAAAAAATTAATTAGAAAAGAGTGTTAATTAGATAAGGAAAAGTAAGAGAAGCTTGTTTTTGTTATTGTTGTTAAAGTGAGGGAGGTCATTGAGTTTTTTAAAAGATTTTTTACTAAAACCTAAGAATATAATTTGTTTTCGTTATTGTTGTTGTTTTTTTTTTTCAATTTTTTCCCAATGCTGTGTACTGTGCGAGATTCTTTATCTAAACATAGAGGAAGAACCTTGTACATATTCATCATGATTTATACTTAGATACAATTATACTAAAAGCAATAACAATAATAATATACAAGTTTAGTTTTTTGTGTTTAAAAGAAAAAACTGTTCTAAAATGGAAAACGTTAAATTTGAACTTTATAACGAATTTTTCATTAAATTTTTAACGATTTAACAGATTTTTTTGGAAATTTTGGAATTTTCAAACATAATTTCGAATTTTCAAAAACTGGCGGAAATGCTTAAAATTGCTTTATATGTTTATAAAATAGATTTTTCGACAAATTTAAATGATTTTTTCACAATTTTGACTAATGTTCGAATTTTCGAACTTTCGAAAATTAGCAAAAACTACCTAAAACTGCTTTTTATATCTATAAAATTGATTTTTTGGCTAATTTTGAAGATTTTTACAAATTTTGGATGATGTTCGAAAATTCGAACTTAATTTCGAATTGTCGAAAATAGCCTAAAATGCTTAAAAATTATTTTTAAATCTATGAAAATGTTTCCTAAGCCTATTATAGTAAGTTTTCTTGGTTTTAAAGCATGTTCGAAAATTCGAACTTAATTTCGAAATTTCGATTTTTGCGTTAAAATGTTTGAAAATGTTTTATAAGTCTCTGGAAATGGTTTTTAAACAAATTTAAACGATTTTCTAGAATTTTGAGTCATGTTCTAATTTTCGAACTTAATTTCGAATATTCGAAAATCGGCAAAATATGCTTAAATTGCTTTTTATGTTTATAAAATTGATTTTTTGGCAAATTTAAACGATTTTTAACAATTTCTTGTCATGTTCGAATTTTCGAACTTAATTTCGAATTTTCGAAAATGGCCTAAAATGCTTAAAAATTAGTTTTAAACCTTTAAAAATATTTTCTAAGTGAAATATAGTATTTTTTCTTTATTTTAAGCCATGTTCGAAAATTCGAACTTAATTTCGAAATTTCGATTTTTGCTTAAAAATGTTTGAAAATTATATCTAAGTCCTTGGAATTGATTCTTAGTGAAAATTAAACGATTTTGTAGATATTTGAGTCATGTTCGAATTTCGAATTTTCGAACTAAATTTCATACTTTCGAAAATAAGCGAAAAATTACTAAAAATCTCTTCTATGTTGATTACATTATAATCTTAAATATTTCCTATTAGTTATTTTAATATATGTTGTTCTTATAAAATTGGTTTCAAAAAAGTCTCAATAAATATATGTAACTATAACTACAATTATACTAAAAGCAATAACAATAATAATATACAAGTTTAGTTTTTTGTGTTTAAAAGAAAAAACTGTTCTAAAATGGAAAACGTTAAATTTGAACTTTATAACGAATTTTTCATTAAATTTTTAACGATTTAACAGATTTTTTTGGAAATTTTGGAATTTTCAAACATAATTTCGAATTTTCAAAAACTGGCGGAAATGCTTAAAATTGCTTTATATGTTTATAAAATAGATTTTTCGACAAATTTAAATGATTTTTTCACAATTTTGAGTCATGTTCGAATTTTCGATCTTAATTTCGAACTTTCGAAAATTAGCAAAAACTACCTAAAACTGCTTTTTATATTTATAAAATTGATTTTTTGGCTAAGATTTTTACAAATTTTGGATGATATTCGAAAATTCAAACTTAATTTCGAATTGTCGAAAATAGCCTAAAATGCGTAAAAATTATTTTTAAATCTATGAAAATGTTTCCTAAGCCTATTATAGTAAGTTTTCTTGGTTTTAAAGCATGTTCGAAAATTCGAACTTAATTTCGATTTTTGCGTTAAAATGTTTGAAAATATTTTATAAGTCTCTGGAAATGGTTTTTAAACAAATTTAAACGATTTTCTAGAATTTTGAGTCATGTTCTAATTTTTGAACTTAATTTCGAATATTCGAAAATCGGCAAAATATGCTTAAATTGCTTTTTATGTTTATAAAATTGATTTTTTGGCAAATTTAAACGATTTTTAACAATTTCGTGTCATGTTCGAATTTTCGAACTTAATTTCGAATTTTCGAAAATGGCCTAAAATGCTTAAAAGTTAGTTTTAAACCTATAAAAATATTTTCTAAGTGAAATATACTAATTTTTCTTGATTTTAAGCCATGTTCGAAAATTCGATCTTAATTTCGAAATTTCGATTTTTGCTTAAAAATGTTTGAAAATTATATCTAAGTCCTTGGAATTGATTCATAGTGAAAATTAAACGATTTTGTAGATATTTTTCGAATTTTCGAGCTAAATTTCATACTTTCGAAAATAAGCGAAAAATTACTAAAAATCTCTTTTATGTTGATAAAATTGATTTTTTATTAGCAAATTCAAACGAGTTTAAAGAATTAATTTCGATTTTTCGAATTATGATTAATACTGTTCGAAAATGTTGTTTAAAAGTAAAAAAATTATTTTAAAACAATTCTTAACAATTTTGTTGGGTTCTGAGCCATGTTCGAAAATTCGAATTTAATTTCGATTTTTGCATTAAAATGTTTTAAACAAATTTGAAAGATTTTATAGAATGTTGAGTCATGTTCGAATTTTCGAACTTAATTTCGAATTTTCAAAAATTAGCAAAAATTGCTTAAAATTTAGCAAAAAATCACCATTATGTTAAATTTAAGTAATTTTTTGGAATTTTGAGTCATGTTCGAATTTTCGAATTTTCGATAATCTGCAAAATACGCTTAAAAATTATTTTTAAGTCTGTAGAATTAGTTTTTAGTAAATTTTTAAAGAATTTGTGGAATTTTTGTCATGTTCGAATTTTCTAACTTAATTTCTAATTTTGGAAAATTAGCAAAAACTTTCCGAAATTTATTCTAATATTAATAAAAATAATTCTTATGCTAATTTAATTGATTTTTTTGTGATTTTCAGCCATGTTCGAATTTTCGAACTCAATCTCGAATTTTAAAATTTTGCCGCAAAATGTTTAAAAATGATTTTTAAGTTTGTGGAAGTGATTTTTAGTGAAAATTAAATAATTTTGTAGATTTTTGAGTCATGTTCGAATTTTCGAACATAGTTTCGAATTTTGGAAAATTAGCAAAAACTGTTTAAAATGATTTCTAAAAAAAAACAAAAACTGATTTTTAATAATATATATTTTTATAATTTTTAATTAATTTTTGCGAATTCGAACTAAATTTCGATTCTTTGCACCTAATTTTGGGTTCACAGGTATTATGTTCCTAATTTACCTTACAAATGAGTTGAAAACGTCATTACTTACCTTTAAAAGCTTAACTAAATTAAAGCTTTTAGCTTGAATTGCTTAACGCCATGTTTTTTAAAACTCTCATGAGAATTTTAAAGTGCTGCCATATTTTATTTTTTTAACAGTTTGCGTGCGTGAAATGAACTAATAGCAATTAATAAATTTAAATTTTATCTAACAACTAAATTATTGTCATTTGCGTTTAACATGCAATATTCTTTTAAACAAACACACATTTTCACATACAAAGCATATCAAGAGATATGAATGAACATTTAAACTTACTCACGGTTACACACCTTCAATTTCCGTATACATTTTTATTTGATTTTTTTTTTTTGCATTTCAAATATTTAACATTGGAAATAAATCTTCCTATTATATAAATGCAAAAAAAGAACAGAAATCTAGATTTTTTTTTTTAATTTAAACACGTATTTGTTCTTAAATAAAATATTTTTTTTTATATTAAATTAAAAATAAAAGTTTTCGTTATCTTTTGGTTAAAACATTTTCTGTTATTTTGTTTTTACCTTGAATTTGCAATATTTTTTTAAACAAATTAGCATTTTATTTATAATGTTTTTTTTATTATTAAAGGTCTTGGCGTTTTATGACTTAAAAAAGAAATTTATAACAGAAAATTTTAAAATAATAAACAAAAAAAGTGTTATACCATGTAATATGATCTTTTAAAATATAGCAAAAATTTACAACAATACAAAAAACTCACACATAAAATATGCTATTTTATTTAAAATTGCAACAATTTAATAAATTTTATGTTTATCTCAACAAAAAAACAAATGTTATAAGAACAAAGTGAAAAGTTTAAAGAAAAATAAAAAAAAATACTTAAAAATTAATATAAAATTTAATTATTTATAAAATAATAAAAAAACTATTTAAATTATAAAAAACACAAAATTTAGTTTTAAAACCCTAGACAGTATTATTTAAAATTTTAAGAATTAAAAAAAGTTTTTAAATTTACTTTATTTTTAAACTTTTAAAATCAAACAACTTTCAAAAAAAAAAAGTTTTGTTAAAAAAAAACTTTTTGGAATTTTTCTTCTTTTGGAGGCTGGTTTTTAAAAAAACTTCTTCAAAGTGGATTCAATATCGTTACCTCTTGGAGGACTTTCCCATGTTAGAATGGCACTGGCCAGGTAAGCTTTAAACTTTTTAAAATTATTTCACAATTTTTCAACTAAATTTCCCCTTTATAAACAAATCCTTTTAAGTGGCAACACTGAGAGAAAAAGCTCTTTTTATATATTTGAAATTTGATAAGTTAAGGTGAATGCTTATTTCGAAACTAAGTTAAAATTTTCGAACATGACGCGAAAATATGAAAAGTTTTTAAAATTCACTTTTTTGAAAATTTTTCTTGATTTTTCGAAAAATCAAAATTAAGTTCGAGTTTAAAATTATCAAATATCATTTAAAATTGTTTAGAAATCTATTCTACAAACTTAAAAATAAGTTTAAGACATTTTTAGCTAATTTTCAAAAATTCGAAATTAAGTTCGAAAATTCGAACATGTTTCAGAATTCTCAAAAATCATTTAAATTTATTTAGAAATCATTTCTATAAACTTAAAATAAAGTTTTAGGCAGTTTTAGCATATCTTCGAAAATTTCAAATTAAGTTCGAAAATTCGAACATGCTTCAAAATTATCAAAAATTATTTAAATTTACTTAGAAATCATTTTTCTAAACTTAAAAATAAGTTTTAGGCAGTTTTAGCTAATTTTTGAAAATTCGAAATTAAGTTCGAAAATTCGAACATGCTTCAAAATACTAGAAATTCATTTAAATTTGTGTAAAAATCAGTTCTATAAACTTATAAAAAAGTTTTAGGCAGTTTTAGCTAATTTTCAAAAATTCGAAATTAAGTTCGAAAATTCGAACATGCTTCAAAATTCTAGAAATTCATTTAAATTTGTGTAAAAATCAGTTCTATAAACTTATAAAAAGTTTTAGGCAGTTTTAGCTAATTTTTGAAAATTCGAAATTAAGTTCGAAAATTCGAAAATAGTTTAAAATTCGTAAAAATCACTGAAATTTGTTCAAAAAACAATTCTATGAACTAAAAAATAATATAATATATAAAAATAATAATTTGTACTAGAAACAGATAAAGTAAAAGACAAGAATTCTTATCTAGTATTTCTTGTAATTTATTTGTAACCTCTGCATTTATTATCTATAACAAACATCTTAACACACAAAAAAAAACTTCTAATAATTACAAATTTCAACCATTTTTTTTTCAACGAAGGTAAACACGATGATGACATTATTACATATTCATTATTATTATTGTAACAACAATAATAATTTTGAAATAATTTGTGTGTTTTTAGCGAGAGAGTTTAAAGTTAAAATACCTTCAAAATTGTAAAAATTTTCAAATGATTTCCTTAAAAAAACACACACACACAAATTTCAATAAACATGTGAGTTTTATTGAAATGTAATTATAATTTAGTATGATGTGACAGCAACAACTAGTATAACAATAACAACCGTTACAACAAATTATCTATAGAAAAAAAAAAAACAATGACAGTGCTATATAATGATAATAATAATAAAAATTAAACTTCATTGAAACACATCTACAGATGAGGTCAGAAAAATAGCTAAACGAAATTATTTTTAAAAATTAAAAAGTTTGTCAGAAATGATGTCTGAGTGATGAAATGATGTTTGAAACTTCGAACTTAATTATGTTAAAGCTTCTTTATTGCAAAAAAACAACGATATTTTACTTTCCATCGATGTTAATATTAGTTTTGTTCTATTTTTTCAACATTTCTTTTCATTAAAAATTTTCGTTTAAAACACTTTTTAATACCCATGACAAAATATAATATTAAACTTTTAGCTTTTTTCCTAATAGAATAAGTTTGATTTCAATAAAATTTTCAAGTGAAAAAAATTATTCTGTTCAAAAAGTCTATAAATTTTGCTTAAAAATCAATATACTTTCATTTAGTTTCTCTTTGTATAGACAAAATACTATCATATGCTGCAGTTTTTATTATTATTGTTTTGATTTTGACTTTCTCTGGCTCTTAACACCTTCCCCCCCTGAGCTCTCTCATCAATTTATTGTTCATAAAAAGAATGCAAAAGTTTTGTTTTGCATGCAGGCATTGGTGTTTACATGTTTGTGTTCATATAAGTTTGTTTTTGTTTTCTTCTTATTTATGTTTGTTTACCTTTAAAAAAAAAAACTACTGCTGCTCACTTACCTTTTCACTCACACTCTCATAATAAAGTGTTTGTTTCAGGAATTGAAAATTCAGTACATTAGTACTTTTTATACTTTTTATAAAAATACTGCGGTCTAGTCTATAGTCTAGTCTATAGTCTAGTCTATAGTTTAGTCTATAGTCTAGTCAATAGTCTAGTGTATAGTCTAGTCTATAGTCTAGTCTAGTCTAGTCTAGTCTATAGTCTAGTCTAGTCTAGTCTATAGTCTAGTCTATAGTCTAGTCTATAGTCTAGTCTATAGTCTAGTCTATAGTCTAGTCTATAGTCTAGTCTATAGTCTAGTCTATAGTCTAGTCTATAGTCTAGTCTATAGTCTAGTCTATAGTCTAGTCTATAGTCTAGTCTATAGTCTAGTCTATAGTCTAGTCTATAGTCTAGTCTATAGTCTAGTCTATAGTCTAGTCTATAGTCTAGTCTATAGTCTAGTCTATAGTCTAGTCTATAGTCTAGTCTAGTCTAGTCTATAGTCTAGTCTATAGTCTAGTCTATAGTCTAGTCTATAGTCTAGTCTATAGTCTAGTCTATAGTCTAGTCGTCTATAGTCTAGTCTATAGTCTAGTCTATAGTCTAGTCTATAGTCTAGTCTATAGTCTAGTCTATCTAGTCTAGTCTATAGTCTAGTCTATAGTCTAGTCTATAGTCTAGTCTAGTCTATAGTCTAGTCTATAGTCTAGTCTATAGTCTACTCTATAGTCTAGTCTAGTCTATAGTCTAGTCTATAGTCTAGTCTATAGTCTAGTCTATAGTCTAGTCTATAGTCTAGTCTATAGTCTAGTCTATAGTCTAGTCTAGTCTAGTCTAAGTCTAGTCATAGTCTAGTTATAGTCTAGTCTAGTAGTCTAGTCTATAGTCTAGTCTATAGTCTAGTCTATAGTCTAGTCTATAGTCTAGTCTATAGTCTAGTCTATAGTCTAGTCTATAGTCTAGTCTATAGTCTAGTCTATAGTCTAGTCTATAGTCTAGTCTATAGTCTAGTCTATAGTCTAGTCTAGTCTAGAGTCTAGTCTATAGTCTAGTCTATAGTCTAGTCTATAGTCTAGTCTATAGTCTAGTCTATAGTCTAGTCTATAGTCTAGTCTAGTCTAGTCTATAGTCTAGTCTATAGTCTAGTCTATAGTCTAGTCTATAGTCTAGTCTATAGTCTAGTCTATAGTCTAGTCTATAGTCTAGTCTATAGTCTAGTCTATAGTCTAGTCTATAGTCTAGTCTATAGTCTAGTCTATAGTCTAGTCTATAGTCTAGTCTATAGTTAGTCTATAGTCTAGTCTATAGTTAGTCTATAGTCTAGTCTATAGTCTAGTCTATAGTCTAGTCTATAGTCTAGTCTAGTCTATAGTCTAGTCTACTCTATAGTCTAGTCTATAGTCTAGTCTATAGTCTAGTCTATAGTCTAGTCTATAGTCTAGTCTATAGTCTAGTCTATAGTCTAGTCTATAGTCTAGTCTATAGTCTAGTCTATAGTCTAGTCTATAGTCTAGTCTATAGTCTAGTCTATAGTCTAGTCTATAGTCTAGTCTATAGTCTAGTCTATAGTCTAGTCTATAGTCTAGTCTATAGTCTAGTCTAGTCTATAGTCTAGTCTATAGTCTAGTCTATAGTCTAGTCTATAGTCTAGTCTATAGTCTAGTCTAGTCTAGTCTATAGTCTAGTCTATAGTCTAGTCTATAGTCTAGTCTATAGTCTAGTCTATAGTCTAGTCTATAGTCTAGTCTATAGTCTAGTCTATAGTCTAGTCTAGTCTAGTCTATAGTCTAGTCTATAGTCTAGTCTATAGTCTAGTCTATAGTCTAGTCTATAGTCTAGTCTATAGTCTAGTCTATAGTCTAGTCTATAGTCTAGTCTATAGTCTAGTCTATAGTCTAGTCTATAGTCTAGTCTATAGTCTAGTCTATAGTCTAGTCTATAGTCTAGTCTATAGTCTAGTCTATAGTCTAGTCTATAGTCTAGTCTATAGTCTAGTCTATAGTCTAGTCTATAGTCTAGTCTATAGTCTAGTCTATAGTCTAGTCTATAGTCAAGTCTATAGTCTAGTCAATAGTCTAGTTCCCACCGATTTTTACTTCGCGGACCCCTTGAAGAACTTATTTAATTTCGCGGACCCCCATACATATTTTGATATCTTATTGTTCTAAATAATTGTCCATCCGAAAATTGACCTAGTTCATTAATTACTAGGTCTAATAAATGTAGAGATGTCATATCTATAAAATATTCTCGTACTTTGAGAATATATAATATTTCAGATAGGTTTTCAATTGCATGTTTTGAAGATAGAATGACTTCTTTGTTGATATGTTAACATGATGTTTAATTTTATGATCGTGAGATCTTTCATGTTCATTTTTCTTCAAGGTAGCGAAAAGGTTTCCTTATCAAATATTGTCACATGTGCTTAAGGAGTCACGTTTCAAAAATTTGTTGCGATTGCAAAGGGTGAAATGAGTAAGTGAGCTAAGTTTTCGGGAAAATAATATAAGAAAGTTGGACTTCTTCTATGTTGTTGAGGAATGCGTTATCCGCATAATATATGATTTGAACTCTTTGTTAAAGTACTGTGAATTTGGAACTTAAATTTGAATTTTAAAATACCAACGAATTATTTTACTTCTACATATTTACGAGAAACGCTATGGATTTTCTGATGTTAATTTAATAATATGTATTGGTCAACAAAATCAAGTTAAAATCTGTGTATCACGTCGGATTGGAATATTTATAAAGAGATACATAAAGAGTCACCTCTGTTTTGGAAATATATAATTTTAGTCCTTTCAAACAAGAACACTTTTGCTTACAATTTGATAAACTTAAATCTGTAATAAGCTTGTCTTTGAATTGAACTTCATACTCCGGAATACCAGTATCCCTAATTTAATTGTAAGACAGAGTATTATTTGTCTGAAATAAAAACCATTATTTCAGTACATATACAGGAAATAAAAATTACAAATCACGCAATACTTTATTTTATAAAAGTTATACAATAAATTTGTAGGGCCTAGCTTCTTCCTGATAAACAACCGAAAAAATAAAATTCAAAAAGTCACCAAAAAATTTGGGATTATTGCACAAAAATTGGAGATATTTGTACATACATATAAAAGCAGAATATTGTTTATTCATGGTTTTTTTCGTTCGTCTTCGCGGACCCCCTATGATTTTACTACGGACCACTAGGGGTCCGCGGACCCCCATTTGGGAACCGTTGGTCTAGTCTATAGTCTAGTCTATAGTCTAGTCTATAGTCAAGTCTATAGTCTAGTCAATAGTCTAGTCTATAGTCTAGTCTATAGTCTAGTCTATAGTCTAGTCAATAGTCTAGTCATAGTCTAGTCATAGTCTGGTCATAGTCTAGTCATAGTCTAGTCATAGTCTAGTCATAGTCTAGTCATAGTCTAGTCATAGTCTAGTCATAGTCTAGTCATAGTCTAGTCATAGTCTAGTCTATAGTCTAGTCTATAGTCTAGTCTATAGTCTAGTCTATAGTCTAGTCTATAGTCTAGTCTATAGTCTAGTCTATAGTCTAGTCTATAGTCTAGTCTATAGTCTAGTCTATAGTCTAGTCTATAGTCTAGTCTATAGTCTAGTCTATAGTCTAGTCTATAGTCTAGTCTATAGTCTAGTCTATAGTCTAGTCTATAGTCTAGTCTATAGTCTAGTCATAGTCTAGTCTATAGTCTAGTCTATAGTCTAGTCTATAGTCTAGTCTATAGTCTAGTCTATAGTCTAGTCTATAGTCTAGTCTATAGTCCTAGTCTATAGTCTAGTCTAGTCTAGTCTACTCTATAGTCAAGTCCTATAGTCTAGTCTAAGTCTAGTCTATAGTCTATGTCGATAGTCTAGTCTATAGTCTAGTCTATAGTCTAGTCCTATAAGTCTAGTTCTATAGGTCTAGTCTATAGTCTACGTCTATAGTCTAGTCTATAGTCCTAGTCTATAGTCCTAGTCTATAGTCTAGTCTAGTAGTCCTAGTCTATAGTCGAGTCTATAGTCTATCGGTAATGTAGTCAATAGTCTAGTCTATAGTCTAGTCAGTAGCTAGTCTATAGTGTAGTCTAAGAAATGGAAGATTAGTTTATTACTTTGAAACCTAAAATAAGTACCATGTTTCTTATAAGTTAGTACTATGTATTTCAAAACTTAAATTTTCCATGCCTGGTGTGTATTATTAATAATTACATGTTTTTGTTGTTTCAAAAGTACTACTATGCAAAAAGGGACATTTCACTAAAAACATGATGTAGGAAGAATTTCCACTTTTCATTTTCATAAACTTTTTAAAATTATGAGTTTTTTAATGTTGTTGTTGTTATTGTTGTAACTATAAGCACGTACTACTACTACTATTTACTATTGAGAGCCACATGAACATGATTTGTTTTTCATTTGTTTTTTTTTAATGTTTTTTCTCATATTGCAACCATGAATTTCAATGTAAATTTTTGTAAAATTACTATTTTAATATGAACTTATGTTTTAGTTTTTCTGTTGTTGTTGTGATTTTTAATGGCAATTAAAATTTATGTTTATTTTATTGTTTATCATGAGAAAAAAGGTTAAGAAATGCAAAACATAAAAAAATCAATAAAAATTGGTATTGATCTTGTCAGAGTTTTGAAAAGTGTTTGATTTATTGATATTTTTTCAATAGATTGAGGTACTGGGCTTGTTTGATATTTATGGGAAAAAGTGTGTTTTAAATGTTTAAAGATTATAATAATTTTGAAGTGTTAGTGTCCTTTTAGATCATTTTATATGGAAATAATTATAAATATAGTTAAAATTAGAATTCACGAATATAGGAAAAACTGTTTAAAATTTCTTTCTTAAATAGTATTTTTAAAAAATTTTAATATATTTTTTTTACAATGTTTAACATTTTCTAAACACTTTTGCAAAAAGTCCTTAAATTTACAAAAAAAAAAAAAAAAAAAAACATTTTTGTTGGAAATTATTTTAATTATTATCTCTATATTTCCACTCTAATAAATTTGTCACAGTCATGTCTTCATATTTCTTCAGCAAAGTGTAAGTGCAAATGTTATGTTATGTTTAATTCATAGAGGACACTTTTCCTGACGATTAAACTCATTTATTTAATGATGATGGTTGTGTTTTGAAATAATATTTTTTTCCAAGTAAAAAAGAAAAATTCCACAACTACATTTAAATACATTATAATAGACATTTTTACAACAGCAACAATGTAAATTTTACCCCTGACAGCTTTAAAAAAGGGAATTATTTTCGTCATCATCATCAACACTGTCTTCATTATTATCTATAAAATTAACAAAACCTACAGCCAGTGAGTAAGACGAAGAAGACACCTCTAAGTTATCATTTTATATACAAATACGGTTATTTTTAAACACCAACAACAACAACAACACCCACTATATTTACAACACTTTACAACAAATATACATACTTTTAAGCATTTGACACCGAACGAACCATGGTTGTTTTTTATTATTATTATTGTTTTTGTTATTATTACTGCTATTTTTTCTTCTTCTTCTCCATGTAAACACACTGACATTTATATAAATTCAACAAAAAAATGTTGCCTTAACCTCGTTGCCATATTGATATGATATGCTATGACATCAGTCAGTCACTCCATTTTGTTTGGATTTCTTATTTTCGTTGACATTCAGCTACAGCAATAACATAATGATTTTAGGCACAGGGTTGCCTTTGTTGGTAGTATTTTTTGAAAAATATAGACTAGACTATAGACCAGACTATAGACTAGAATATAGACTAGACTATAGACTAGAATATAGACTAGAATATAGACTAGACTATAGACCAGACTATAGACTAGACTATAGTCTAGACTATAGACTAGACTATAGACTAGACTATAGACTAGACTATAGACTAGACTATAGACTAGACTATAGACTAGACTATAGACTAGACTATAGACTAGACTATAGACTAGACTATAGACTAGACTATAGACTAGACTATAGACTAGACTATAGACTAGACTATAGACTAGACTATAGACTATAGACTAGACTATAGACTAGACTATATACTAGACTATAGACTAGACTATAGACTAGACTATAGACTAGACTATAGACTAGACTATAGACTAGACTATAGACTAGACTATAGACTAGACTATAGACTAGACTATAGACTAGACTATAGACTAGACTATAGACTAGACTATAGACTAGACTATAGACTAGACTATAGACTAGACTATAGACTAGACTATAGACTAGACTATAGACTAGACTATAGACTAGACTATAGACTAGACTATAGACTAGACTATAGACTAGACTATAGACTAGACTATAGACTAGACTATAGACTAGACTATAGACTAGACTATAGACTAGACTATAGACTAGACTATAGACTAGACTAGACTATAGACTAGACTAGACTATAGACTATAGACTAGACTAGACTATAGACTAGACTATAGACTAGACTATAGACTAGACTATAGACTAGACTATAGACTAGACTATAGACTAGACTATAGACTAGACTATAGACTAGACTATAGACTAGACTATAGACTAGACTATAGACTAGACTATAGACTAGACTATAGACTAGACTATAGACTAGACTATAGACTAGACTATAGACTAGACTATAGATTACACTATAGCCTAGACTATATATTAGACTATAGGCCTAGCCTAGACTATAGACTAGGCTATAGACTAGATTATAGACTGGACTATAGACTAGACTATCGACTAGACTATAGACTATACACTATAGACTATATACTAGACTAGACTATAGACTAGATTATATACTAGACTAGACTATGGACTGGACTTTAGATTAGACTATAGACTAGACTATAGCTATGGACTAGACTACAGACTAGTGGAGTCTAATAAAATGTTCTAATATCCAAGTAAACTACTAATATTGAGTAATGGGGGTGAGGAATTGGGACAGATTTTTTTGTTAAAGTCTGCTCGTTTCTAAATAAACGCTTTATTTTTGTTTGTCACCACTTTATAACCCTGTGCCCAATATCCGTTGGTCTCATTTCATTTAAATGTTCATACATTTTTACTCTAAAGCTTACAAAATATTAAGGTTATTTATTATTTCTATATGAAAAAAATGTCATACCAAAACTTACCCGCTTACATAAATACAAACATAAATATGTTTTGTAAACAGTGAGAGTTATAACAAAAAAAAAAAAAAAAAACTAGGGCTGTTGCAATATTTACATACATTTATGTCCATGTCATGTGTAAGTTTGTATGTCAATGAGCACACGATTAACACTGACATCATTTGACAGTTTTGTATACTCTATGAATCTGTATCATAAGATTTATATATGATTTTACTTAAAAGTTTCGAGAAAATATTTTGTTAATAGTTTTCTATATACATATATTTTTTTCTATTTGTATAAAAATAATATTGCAATTAACACCTACATATTATAAAACATGGAATTTCTAATTTGCAAATTTGTGGTTTTTTTATTTTCAATAAAATTGTTTTTATTTTGTAATAGATTTATTTTATTTTAATTTTTTTAGCATTTAGTTAAGGTAGTTTGTGTGGGTTCGTGGAGGATGTCCTCCATAGTTGAAAATTAATTTACGAAATTTTTTGTTTGATTAAAAAATTGGCCTCGTTTTTCATGAAATCGGGTAATGTTGAACGTTTTCAGTTTGTAAGGCCATTGACTATGTAAACTTGACTATAGACTAGACTAAAGACTACTCTATATAGACTAGACTATAGACTAGACTATAGACTAGACTATGGACTAGACTATAGACTAGACTATAGACTAGACTATAGACTAGACTATAGACTAGACTATAGACTAGACTATAGACTAGACTATAGACTAGACTATAGACTAGACTATAGACTAGACTATAGACTAGACTATAGACTAGACTATAGACTAGACTATAGACTAGACTATAGACTAGACTATAGACTAGACTATAGACTAGACTATAGACTAGACTATAGACTAGACTATAGACTAGACTATAGACTAGACTATAGACTAGATTATAGACTAGACTATAGACTAGACTATAGACTAGACTATAGACTAGACTATAGACTAGACTATAGACTAGACTATAGACTAGACTATAGACTAGACTATAGACTAGACTATAGACTAGACTATAGACTAGACTATAGACTAGACTATAGACTAGACTATAGACTAGACTATAGTCTAGTCTATAGTCTAGTCTATAGTCTAGTCTATAGTCTAGTCTATAGTCTAGTCTATAGTCTAGTCCATAGTCTAGTCTATAGTCTAGTCTATAGTCTAGTCTATATAGAGTAGTCTTTAGTCTAGTCTATAGTCAAGTTTACATAGTCAATGGCCTTACAAACTGAAAACTATAGACTAGACTATAGACTAGACTATAGACTAGACTATAGACTAGACTATAGACTAGACTATAGACTAGACTATAGACTAGACTATAGACTAGACTATAGACTAGACTATAGACTAGACTATAGACTAGACTATAGACTAGACTATAGACTAGACTATAGACTAGACTATAGACTAGATTATAGACTAGACTATAGACTAGACTATAGACTAGACTATAGACTAGACTATAGACTAGACTATAGACTAGACTAGACTAGACTATAGACTAGACTATAGACTAGACTATAGACTAGACTATAGACTAGACTATAGACTAGACTATAGACTAGACTATAGACTAGACTAGACTATAGACTAGACTATAGACTAGACTATAGACTAGACTATAGACTAGACTATAGACTAGACTATAGACTAGACTATAGACTAGACTATAGACTAGACTATAGACTAGACTATAGACTAGACTATAGACTAGACTATAGACTAGACTATAGACTAGACTATAGACTAGACTATAGACTAGACTATAGACTAGACTATAGACTAGACTATAGACTAGACTATAGACTAGACTATAGACTAGACTATATACTAGACTATATACTAGACTATATACTAGACTATAGACTAGACTATAGACTAGACTATATACTAGACTATACTAGACTATAGACTAGACTATAGACTAGACTATAGACTAGACTATAGACTAGACTATAGACTAGACTATAGACTAGACTATAGACTAGACTATAGACTAGACTATAGACTAGACTAGACTAGACTATAGACTATAGACTAGACTATAGACTAGACTATAGACTAGACTATAGACTAGACTATAGACTATAGACTAGACTATAGACTAGACTATAGACTAGACTATAGACTAGACTATAGACTATAGACTAGACTATAGACTAGACTATAGACTAGACTATAGACTAGACTATAGACTAGACTATAGACTAGACTATAGACTAGACTATAGACTAGACTATAGACTAGACTATAGACTAGACTATAGACTAGACTATAGACTAGACTATAGACTAGACTATAGACTAGACTATAGACTAGACTATAGACTAGACTATAGACTAGACTATAGACTAGACTTTAGACTAGACTATAGACTAGACTATAGACTAGACTATAGACTAGACTATGGACTAGACTATAGACTAGACTTTAGACTAGACTATAGACTAGACTATAGACTAGACTATAGACTAGACTATAGACTAGACTATAGACTAGACTATAGACTAGACTATAGACTAGACTATAGACTAGACTATAGACTAGACTATAGACTAGACTACAGACTAAACTATAGACCACATTATAGAATAGACTATAGACTGGTCTATAGTATAATTAGTGTAAATATTTTATTTCATCCTTGTTAATGAAATTGTTTATGAATAATTAAAATGTTGTAAACGTCACACTAAAAACAAAGCAATGCAATGTCTATAAACGACAAGATAAATGTCAAATTCTCTCCAATTAATGAATTGACAGAAAATTGTTTTTAATTTTATTAGACTCATACTTTTTCTTTGTTGTTTACTTAATTATGTTTAAATGCTAGATTTTTTTTTGCAACTTGCAATTAGTTTATTTTTGTTTACATGCGTTTTGTTTGCATTTCATTGTTTATGTTTTGAATGATCGCGTTCAAAAAAAATTAACAACGACAACATTAATAACAACGCCTCAAACAATTTGTTAATAAAAAGATTTTACTTTTTTGTTTCGTTTAAACAAACTTCTCATAAAATAATTGTAATTTTTTTGGTGTATTTTGCCTACAATGAATATTTTTGTTTACTATTGACACCATTTTTTCCACACTCCAGTGTTGTAATAATTATTTGTTCGTAAAACCGCTGCTGCTAACGTAGCGGGGCAACGTGAAGCAGCAACAACATTTTTTTATTAAATATTGCTGTTGCTACTTTTAGATTGTGTGGCTGACGCTGCTGCTGCTGGTTGTGGTGTTGTGTATGTATTTAATTTTTATTTTATTTCTCCATAAAAAGTGGGTCAATTGCACTAATTGCTCTCCTCGTACTAGAAACACGGTCAAAGTTGACCTTTTTCTCTATAAAAGCGTTGAATTTTCATTCATTTATATGAATTATAAATAAAAAAAGTAAAATCAACAGAATTTTATTTTAATTAGTTTTTTTATATGAACATTTTTTTAAATTCATGGAAAATCTGATCTATTTTATCATAGACAAATTTTTTTTAGCCTCGTTCCAATTTTTTTTTTAATATTTTCCAATTTTTTCCTTGAACAAATTTGAAACAGATTTTAAATAATTTTAATTTCCAAAAAAACTCTATTCTTCAGAGTAGAATATAGTCTAGTCTATAGTCTAGCCTATAGTCTAGTCTATAGTCTAGTCTATAGTCTAGTCTATAGTCTAGTCTATAGTCTAGTCTATAGTCTAGTCTATAGTCTAGTCTATAGTCTAGTCTATAGTCTATTCTATAGTCTAGTCTATAGTCTAGTCTATAGTCTAGTCTATAGTCTAGTCTATAGTCTATAGTCTAGTCTATAGTCTAGTCTATAGTCTAGTCTATAGTCTAGTCTATAGTCTAGTCTATAGTCTAGTCTATAGTCTAGTCTATAGTCTAGTCTATAGTCTAGTCTATAGTCTAGTCTATAGTCTAGTCTATAGTCTAGTCTATAGTCTAGTCTATAGTCTAGTCTATAGTCTAGTCTATAGTCTAGTCTATAGTCTAGTCTATAGTCTAGTCTATAGTCTAGTCTATAGTCTAGTCTATAGTCTAGTCTATAGTCTAGTCTATAGTCTAGTCTATAGTCTAGTCTATAGTCTAGTCTATAGTCTAGTCTATAGTCTAGTCTATAGTCTAGTCTATAGTCTAGTCTAGTCTAGTCTATAGTCTAGTCTATAGTCTAGTCTATAGTCTAGTCTATAGTCTAGTCTATAGTCTAGTCTATAGTCTAGTCTATAGTCTAGTCTATAGTCTAGTCTATAGTCTAGTCTATAGTCTAGTCTATAGTCTAGTCTATAGTCTAGTCTATAGTCTATAGTCTAGTCTATAGTCTAGTCTATAGTCTAGTCTATAGTCTAGTCTATAGTCTAGTCTATAGTCTAGTCTATAGTCTAGTCTATAGTCTAGTCTATAGTCTAGTCTATAGTCTAGTCTATAGTCTAGTCTATAGTCTAGTCTATAGTCTAGTCTAGTCTATAGTCTAGTCTATAGTCTAGTCTAGTCTAGTCTATAGTCTAGTCTATAGTCTAGTCTACAGTCTAGTCTATAGTCTAGTCTATAGTCTAGTCTATAGTCTAGTCTAGTCTAGTCTATAGTCTAGTCTATAGTCTAGTCTATAGTCTAGTCTATAGTCTAGTCTAGTCTAGTCTAGTCTATAGTCTAGTCTAGTCTAGTCTATAGTCTAGTCTATAGTCTAGTCTATAGTCTAGTCTATAGTCTAGTCTATAGTCTAGTCTATAGTCTAGTCTATAGTCTAGTCTATAGTCTAGTCTATAGTCTAGTCTATAGTCTAGTCTATAGTCTAGTCTATGTCTAGTCTATAGTCTAGTCTAGTCTAGTCTATAGTCTAGTCTATAGTCTAGTCTATAGTCTAGTCTATAGTCTAGTCTATAGTCTAGGTCATATAGTCTAGGTCTATAGTCTAGTCTATAGTCTAGTCTATAGTCTAGTCTATAGTCTAGTCTATAGTCTAGTCTATAGTATAGTCTATAGTCTTGTCTATAGTCTAGCCTATAGTCTAGTCTATAGCTAGTCTATAGTCTAGTCTATAGTCTAGTCTATAGTCTAGTCTATAGTCTAGTCTATAGTCTAGTCTAGTCTATAGTCTAGTCTAGTCTAGTCTAGTCCTATAGTCTAGTCTATAGTCTAGTCTAATAGTCTAGTCTATAGTCTAGTCTATAGTCTAGTCTATAGTCTAGTCTATAGTATAGTCTATAGTCTAGTCTATAGTCTAGTCTATAGTCTAGTCTATAGTCTAGTCTATAGTCTAGTCTATAGTCTAGTCTATAGTCTAGTCTATAGTCTAGTCTATAGTCTAGTCTATAGTCTAGTCTATAGTCTAGTCTATAGTCTAGTCTATAGTCTAGTCTATAGTCTAGTCTATAGTCTAGTCTATAGTCTAGTCTATAGTCTAGTCTATAGTCCAGTCTATAGTCTAGTCTATAGTCTAGTCTATAGTCTAGTCTATAGTCTAGTCTAAAGGCTGGTCTATAGTTTTGTCTAGAGTCTATTCAATACTTAAATATCTAGTCCGTTCAATCTCATCTGATATACTATTTTTTATAGTCTACAGTAATTCGATATTGTGGGTGATTTAAGTAATTTGAGGTTAAACAAACTTTCATTAATAACTATGTGTGCTAATGACGAGGTCTTCAAACTAAAACAAACGCTTCCACTGTTACACATTTTCATTATAAATGTAATAAATTTTAATTGCTATTTTTATTATAAATTTTGTATTTATTTTTAACTTATCATTGACATTAACAAACAACAACAATAAACAAATTATGATTACAATTTCTAAGGTGGCTATTTAAAAAATAAAACTAAAACATTGACGCGCCCTGTATTAAATTAAAATTAAATTAATTTGAAGTATGTAGTTAGCAACAAACCACATAATTAAATTGTTTAAATTGTAGAGAAGAAAAAAAATAAAATCAAGTCACAGCCTACATTTATTAGCCAAACAGCCGCCTTCTTCGAGGCAATACACATAAATTATTTTAAACTAAAAATACTATAAAACTGATGCTGCTGCTGATCGCCTCCTGGTACAGAGCAAAAAAGATCAGCAACAATTGTATTGATCAGTGTAAACATCATCGCATTTATCTCCTCTTTACAACAACTCACACGGTTTTGTAACTCGAAAACTAAAAAAAAAATCACAAAACTCACGCACCTCTTTTCGGTTGCTGATGTTGTTGTTATTGCTGTGTTTTTGTTTGTATTTCAAGTTTTGTTTAATAAACACACACATTTACACATACAGTTAGCAAACGCCAGCAATGGCAGGCAGGCAACAACAACGACAACGAAATATTGAAAAAAATGAGAAATGAGGTTAACCTACATTTAAAGAAGGTCAAAAACGACCCAAGTACGCTCACAATGAATACTATACTATACAAACTACTAGAAAAAAATCTTTATAAAAAGCACGCTATAGCAACTACAACAATGTGATGAACAACAAAAAAATTGTATTACAAACACACACCTTTTCTAGTACGAATGAGTTGTAGTAGTAGTGAACACGAACCAAAGAGCGAGGCAACCAAGCAAACATTAAAAAATTCTTTATTCTTCTCATAAAAATAGACAAACAAATGAATATATTCATCAGGGATGGAAAGTTAAGTAGTATTGACTAGTTAATAAGCTAGGTTTTAGATCTGTTAATAGTACATACACTAGTCCATAGACTAGTCACTAGAATAGTCAATAGAGTTGTCAATAGAGCAATCAATAAAACAGTCAATAGATTAGTCAAGAGGCTCTTCAATAGATCAATCAATAGACCAGTCAAAAGACTAGTCCATAGACAAGCCCATATATTAGTCAATAGTTCTGTCAATAGACTAATCAATAGTCAAATCAAAAGACTAGCACATAGACTAGTCAATTGAGTAGTCCATAGATTAGTCAATAGACTTGTCAATATACTAAACAATAAATGTGTCAATAGTCAATTGACTTGTTAATAAACAAAACAATAAACTTGTCAATAGGCCAGTCCATGTTCTAGTCAGTTGACTTGTCAATAGACTAGTCCACAGTCTAGTCAATAGACTAAACAATAACTTGTCAATAGACCAGTCCATAGGCTAGCCAACAGACCAGTTCATAAGCAGTAGACTAGACAATACAAATCAATAGACTAGTCAGTATACTAGTCCATAGACTACTCAATAAACTAGTCCATAGACTAGTCAGTAGGCAAGTCAATGTAATTGTCAATAAACCAGTCTATAGAGGAGTCCATAGACTGATAAAAAGACTAGTCAATAGACCTGTCCATAGACTAGTCAGTAGACTAAACAATAGACTGATCTATAGACTAGTTCATAGTCTAGTACATAGACTAGTAAAAAAACCTCTCAATAGATTAGTCAATATACCAGACAATGGACATGTCAGTAGATCAGTCAACAGACTAGTCCTTAGATTAGTCAATATATCCGTCAATAGTCCAAATACTAGTTAATAAACTTGTCCATAAACTAGTCAATAGTCCAGTGCATAGATTAGTCAATAGTCCAGTGCATAGACTAGTAAATAGTCCAGTTAATAGATCAGTCAAAACGCTATTTAGTAGTAGTCAATTGACTAAGCTATTGACTATACTATTTACTAGTCCATAGACTTTTCAATAGATTAGTATATAAACTATACTGTAAAAAATTTCAATTTTCCATGCCTGATACTTATACAATCTCAACTACACAGACCTGCTTGCATACTCATCACCATCGACAGTGAATTATTTTAGTTTTTTTTAGACTTCCACCAACAACAACAAGAAATAGTACATGTTTTAGTAGTAAATCAACAAACGTCATTAGTATGACGACAAATTAAAAAAACAACGTGACAATTGCAATGTATGCAAACAAAAATCAAAACAAAAAGACAAACATAAACAATAAATGCAAAAAAAAAAAAATCAAAACAAAAACAAGCATTCATTCACTTTGGACTGTTAGCATATACTAAAAGAAAAGATGCCACTGTGAGAATAAATGCAAAAAAAAACAGCATTAAAATATAAAATTATTGATATCAAGGTTTCAGAAAATGAAACGTAACAAAATAAATACCTTTTTTTTTTACATTACATCAAGGTTCTGTCTCTCTTTTTAAATCATAAATAAAATCTGATTTTATTTTATGATTTTATGGACAATCGTATAGAGTTTTTAATAATAATTAGTTTTTGTTGTTGTTTTTACTATTAAAATAATTATCATTTACTACATTTACTACTGGTGGTGAGTGAATACTCATTTTTTTTTGGCATTTATACAAGTTTCCTTAGCATTATGATCTTTATTTTGACTTTATTATGATCTTTTATTATAACACAATGTCAAATGAATTAATCATTATGAAAAGGACATCGGGATGTAATGACCCTGGCATACATTTGTTGAAATATTTAAAACTAAAAAAAAAACAAGATTTTTTTTCTTTAGGTTTTGGGTTAAAAGTGATCAGTGTTTATTGCAACAGAGAGTGATCAATGATTCTCTTTTAGTAAGAAAAAACTTTAATTTTTTTTTAAATTTTATTAGTATATTTGTTTTTAATTTAATAGCAAAGATTGTATTTGCTTTACTGTTTGCTATTCTCTTTTAATTTTAAAAAACTTTTCCCAAGAAATTGATTTGACACGCCCCCTTAACCCCCCAGCAGACCGCTTTTAAGGCTATTAACCTTGTAAAAAGTATTTCACATGGAAACCGAACTTTTTTTTTTCAATTTAATTTCATATTTAACATTTTAATTTATGAAAGATTTGAACTTCTTACCTCTTAGTTGTTTAAACAATTGCCGCGATTTGTTTAACAAACTAATTACCACAAAAAGAAGATAAACCATACAATTTGTAGTAAATTTAAAGTATTTTACGGTCCTTCACATTTGTATTGCTTTAACGTATTCATAATGACATAAATGTTAAGAAAAAAATACTATAGTGCTCTAAGACTAACAACGCCCCTCTTCTTATAGTTTTAAGATGATTTTTATGATCTTGTTCACGTAGCTCTTTATCATTTAAAAATAATTGTTACACAATTTGTTTTAAAAAAAAGACATAGCAGCGGCAGTAACTTATTTCTTATTTTAAAGGTTTATGTTAATTTTTTTTAACACATTTAATATTGATTATACTTATAGCCCTGTACTTTAAAATCTCCTTTATTTTTAATGATTTTAACAGATTTTCGTTGTTTTTTCGTTTGTTTATAGATTTTTTTTGTTTATTGTTTTATTTTATTTATTTTAAAGTACTTTTTATGTGAAATGTATTTATTTATTTAAAAACTGTGGTATTTGCTGTTAAAAATAATTGGTGCTAAAAGTAGGTCAAGAAATGGTTCCGATATTATGCTTATACTCAACATTACTGCTACATAAAGTTAACCAAAAAAAACTAAAACAGAGAAAATCTTATAGACATTTTAAAGTTATTATACCCTACACCACTATAATTTTGCGTTTGTGCTGTTGTTTGTAACAGCTAAAAATATTGGTTCTACACCTACCTCTGGGTATAGCAGTTGGCTCAGAATCACTTTCTGAGTTGATAAGCTATGTCCGTCTGTCCGTCCGTCCATCTGTGTGTCTATGTAAACCTTGAGCGCACGCTACAGATCGCCATTTTTCACGATAATTTGATGAAATTTGGCACATATTCTTCTTTAGACTAGAGACAAATGCTATTGAAAATGGCTGAAATCGCTCCATTATTTCGCCTAGCCTCCCATACAACCATATCATAAGGTCGATCATGCCGGACTATACATTCGTACTTGTTACTTTTCCAAAAAAAAAAAAATTATTAAATTTTTTACACATTTTTTCTTAAATGTGGTACACCATTCTTTAAGCAAGAGACAAATCATTTTATAATAATTTATTTATTTTAATCTTAAGCTTTAAGGTGTTTCCTTTAAGATTTTTTTTGTTCAAATTTTGCATAAATTTATTTTTAACCGTTTTTGGTACCGCCATTTATTAATAAATATTTCAGAGCAAATTTTGTGCGTCTGATGATGAAAGCCACAAATAGCTATATTTATAATAATTTAAAGTTGTTTAATAGCGTTTTTTGTTGTTGTTTCTATAAAGCGGTGTGTTATAATTTCTTTGATTAATATCTTGAGAAAAAAAAAAAAACTTTTTAAACAAAATTGATTTGAAATTTTTTATTATTTTTGGTTTGATTACAGTTGAAATTGTTTGCCAAAAAAGTGGGTCATTTAGTTTAAATAAACATGAAAAAAAAATCTTAAGGCAATTAAAACGAGGTTGGTAGCAGAAGTTGTTTGAAAAGGTGAATGAAAAGAATTTTTTTAGACTATAGACTAGACTATAGACTAGACTATAGACTAGACTATAGACTAGACTATAGACTAGACTATAGACTAGACTATAGACTAGACTATAGACTAGACTATAGACTAGACTATAGACTAGACTATAGACTAGACTATAGACTAGACTATAGACTAGACTATAGACTAGACTATAGACTAGACTATAGACTAGACTATAGACTAGACTATAGACTAGACTATAGACTAGACTATAGACTAGACTATAGACTAGACTATAGACTAGACTATAGACTAGACTATAGACTAGACTATAGACTAGACTATAGACTAGACTATAGACTAGACTATAGACTAGACTATAGACTAGACTATAGACTAGACTATAGACTAGACTATAGACTAGACTATAGACTAGACTATAGACTAGACTATAGACTAGACTATAGACTAGACTATAGACTAGACTATAGACTAGACTATAGACTAGACTATAGACTAGACTATAGACTAGACTATAGACTAGACTATAGACTAGACTATAGACTAGACTATAGACTAGACTATAGACTAGACTATAGACTAGACTATAGACTAGACTATAGACTAGACTATAGACTAGACTATAGACTAGACTATAGACTAGACTATAGACTAGACTATAGACTAGACTATAGACTAGACTATAGACTAGACTATAGACTAGACTATAGACTAGACTATAGACTAGACTATAGACTAGACTATAGACTAGACTATAGACTAGACTATAGACTAGACTATAGACTAGACTATAGACTAGACTATAGACTAGACTAGACTATAGACTAGACTATAGACTAGACTATAGACTAGACTATAGACTAGACTATAGACTAGACTATAGACTAGACTATAGACTAGACTATAGACTAGACTATAGACTAGACTATAGACTAGACTATAGACTAGACTATAGACTAGACTATAGACTAGACTATAGACTAGACTATAGACTAGACTATAGACTAGACTATAGACTAGACTATAGACTAGACTATAGACTAGACTATAGACTAGACTATAGACTAGACTATAGATTAGACTATAGACTAGACTATAGACTAGACTATAGACTAGACTATAGATTAGACTATAGACTAGACTATAGACTAGACTATAGATTAGACTATAGACTAGACTATAGACTAGACTATAGATTAGACTATAGACTAGACTATAGACTAGACTATAGATTAGACTATAGACTAGACTATAGACTAGACTATCGACTAGACTATAGACTTGACTATAGACTAGACTATAGACTAGACTATAGACTATTATATTTTATATATATGTTTTATCAAAAAACCTTCTCTTACCACCCTCGTTAAATAATTTCTGGTTGTTTAGCAGTTATTTAGTTGTTATACAGTTTTTTTTCAAAGCTTAAATTAAATACACACACTTCATTGACGTACATACGTACCAAAGTAGACATTGCCTGTAGTCATTATTTTATAATACACCCCCTCCACCTACCGCCCCCTTTTAATATGTGAAGAGTGTATAGAGGTAATAAAACTTATTAGTTCAGTTGTCGCAAGTAAAGCAGACTATATTAGTTCAATACTCGGTTCACATCATTTCACTTGAATTTTTGTAATTGGCCCACAATTTTTTTTTTTACTTTTAATAATTATTATATTGTTGTTGTAGTTGTTTTTTCTATAAGTGTGAATTCACTTTATAGTTTAATAATCATTATTATAATAACAGCAACAACAACAACACTTAATTTCAAATGTATTTTTTGGTTGCTAATAGTTTTGTCTTTGTTTTTTTATTATTGTTATTACTTGAATAAACATTTCAAAATGTATTTGTTTTAGGCCTAAAATTAAATAAATTTTTTAACTTAATTATTTATTCATATGCAAACTATTAGGTTTTTTGTTTGAATTTATCACATATCAAAAATAATTTTCATAATTTAGTTTATAGTTTATGAAGTGTTAAATCATAACAATAGAAATTTGAAAATTTAAATTTGTATAGAAAGTTGTTTAAATAAATAATAATAAAAATTTAAACCAAAAGCTAAAATTGGGAATTAAGTAAAATTTTATATCTTTTAACTAAAATTTACAAGATTTAAACGAGAAAAAGTTATATTTTTTTAATTGTTTACATTATTAACACAATTGTATTTTTGTCAACATTTATAAAAAAAAAATAGTTTTATTTAGATTTTAATGTATTTTTTGAATTGTTTACATTGTTTACATGATACTTTACATTGTTTACTGTAAGTAAAATTAATTTTTGTTAAATATAAGAAAGTCTTCGAAGCTAAATTATTAAGTTTTGACTTATTTTTAGGATTTTTGCAATTGTTTACATTATTTACTTAATTATTTACATTGTTTACATTAGGTAAAATTTCGTTAGCTTTTTAATATAACATTTATAAATCTTAAATCCCAAGTTAACTAAGTTTTCGATGCATTTTTGTATTGTTTACATTATTTACATGATTCTATACATTGTTTACCTCAAGTAAAATTTTCTCTTGCTTAATATTATATGGATGTGTAAGCAATATAATAGAGTTTTTACATATTTATAGTAGTTTTAATATTGTTTACATTGTTTACCTAATACTATACATTGTTTACATTATGTAAAATTTCCTTAGAGACTTCAAATAAAGTTATTATATCATAAATCTGAGTTTTATTATGTTTTTGAAATATTTTTCAATTATTTACATTATTTACATGATATTTTACATTGTTTACCTTAGGTAAAATTTTCTCTTGCTTATTATTATACTGATCTGTAAGCAATATCATTAAATTTTTTGGAATTTTGATATTGTTTACATTATTTACCTAATATTTTACATTGTTTACATTATGTAAAATTTTCTTCGCAACATAAAATAAAATTCTTATATCACAAATCATAGTTTTATTATGTCTTCGTGATATTATTAAATTGTTTACATTATTTACCTAATTCATTACATTATTTACATTAAGTAAAATTTCATCTTGTTAAATATTATTAAGGTTTCTAGACAAAATTATTAAGTTTTTCCAATATTTTTGAATTTGTTGAATTGTTTACATTATTTACCTAATATTTTACATTGTTTACATAATGTAAAATTTCCTTTTAAACTTCAAATAAAGTTCTAATACCATAAATCTAAGTTTTATTGTGTTTTTTTTTACAAATTTTTCAATTGTTTACATTATTTACCTAATTCTTTACATTGTTTACATAGGGTAAAAATTTTATCTTGTTAAATATTATTAAGGTTTCTAAACAAAATTATTAAGTCTTTCCAATATTAATGGATATGTTGAATTGTTTACATTATTTACTTTATATTTTACATTATTTACATTAGGTAAAATTTCGTTGTTTTTTTAATATAACATTTATAAATCTTAAAACCCAAATTTAATAATTTTTCAAGTTATTTTTTAATTGTTTACATTATTTACATGATTCTTTACATTGTTTACCTTGGGTAAAATTTCATCTAGCATTATATTATGTAGATTTCTAAACAAAATTATTGAATTTTCCATATATTTTAGTTATTTCTTAATTGTTTACATTATTTACATGATTGTTTACATTGTTTACCTTATGTAAAATTTTCACTTGAATAATATTATACGGATTTGTAAACAAAATTATTAATTTTTACAATATTTTTAGTAATTTACGAATTGTCTACATTATTTACATAATTGTTTACATTATGTAAAATTTCTTTAAATGTTTAGGCTTTTAGTTTTTAATATAAAAATTATAAGTTTTCATGTTATTATGAGTTTTTGGAATTGTTTACATTATTTACCTGATTGTTTACATTGTTGACATGTTGTAAAGTTGTCATATTTGTAATACAATTTAGTTTTTAAAACAGATTTATTTGATTTTTCCCGGTTTTAAAAAGTTTTTTTAATTGTTTACATTGTTTACACTATATTTTACATTGTTTACCTTATGTAAAATTTGGTGTAAATTACATTTTTAAGTTATACATAAAGGTCTTGTGTTGTTTTTTATTTTTTACTTGATTTTTTACATTGTTTACATTATGTAAAATTCCCTTAGAATCTGTGTATGTGCAAGTATGTGTGTATTTTCGTTAAATTTGTTAGCAAGTAAAAAAAGTTTCCAAAAAAATATTTGTTGTCATTGAAATCTAATCTTTTTTTTTCGGTAAATTAATTGGTTGGCTCGTTGGCCCTCCAAACCAAACCAACGCACAAAATATAAGGTTTTCACTCAAGGGAAAACACTTGAACTTTGAAATATAACCTTCACTGTCTAGAGCTTATGAAAATAAATAATAAAAACCCTAAATGAAATTGCTATTACCCCCAACCAATAATATGTTAAATATATTTAAACATTATCAAGCAAATTAACTCTACAACTAACTATGACGAGTAACTACCGACTGACAGACGGACTCAGGGATGGACAGACGTTCATATGATAAACTCAAACACACATATACTAACACATACATATAAACCACAAAAAAGTCAGAATTAATATCTATGAGTCTGAAGTCAAAGTCACAGCATAAATACCAATACATACACACAAAAATCAGTTCCTGAGCAATTTTATTCAGTTTTTTTTTGTCATGCTTTAAGAGAGAATCAACAGCAGCAGTTAAAAACTGTTTTCATTGTATATGTGTCCGACTGAGTAGTCAGGGCAGTAGCTGTATAAAAATATCATTATTATTGTTATTGGACTATGTTGGTGCTGGTGGGACTTGGTTGGCTTGACTGACTGGCTGGCGATGATGATGATGACGATGACTTTGACAAGCATCAAGGTTAGAGAATTCTATGGTCAACGAACGTATGAATGAACGTGCCACCAGAACAGAAACAGAAACAACAACAGCAATAACAATAAGTACTCTTTCTTCTTTTGTGTATAATTGAAATTAAGTTCAAATACAGAAAAAAATATAAAGAATAAAACATTTTTTTGTTTGCTAAATGTTTTATACATTTCAGACAGAAAATTAAATATTAGAATTATCTTGAAAAAAAAAATACGAAACAAATCAATATTTGTATTGATAGGTTTAAGCAGACATTTGTTTAAAGAGATGAGGAGAAAATTGTTAAATAAGATTGATTTTTGGTTGACAATTTAATAAATTTTTAGTAAAAATTTATAGTTTATTTTTGAAGAATATTTTTTGATTAAAAAACCAAAATTTTAAGATTTTCAAATATATTTGAAACTTTTTATATTGTTTACATTATTTTCCTAGTTGTTTACATTGTTTACATTATGTAAAATTTTCCTTGTAAACTTAAGATACTATTGTTCTATCATTTGTATCTGGTTTATCTCATTTTGGGGTAATTTTGCAGTTGTTTACATTATTTACCCAATTATTTACATTGTTTACATTATGTAAAATTTCCTCGGAAATTAAATATAACATTTATAAATCATAATTAGAAATTTTATAAAGTTTTGCTGCAATATTTTAATTGTTTACCATATTCTTTACATTGTTTACCTTAAGTAAAATTTTCACTTTTTTGATAATATACGCAGATTTAAGCAAAAATATTAATTTTTTAATATTTTTAGTTCTTAGGTAATCGTTTACATTATTTACCTAGTTTTTTACATTGTTTACTTTATGTAAAATTTATTTTTTAGTCTAAAGATACCATTGTAATATCATTTTTATAAATTTGAGCTCATTTTGGTGTATTTTTGCAATTGTTTACATTATGTTCCTAATTCTTTACATTGTTTACTTCATAAAATGTTTTCTTGTAAATTTAAGATATCATAGTAATATCATTTTTATAAGTTTGAGGTCATTTTGATGTAATTTTGTAATTGTTTACATTATTTACCTCGTTTTTTCTACATTGTTTACATTAAATAAAATTTCCTGGGAAACCAAGTATAACATTTCTTAATCATAAATAACAATTTTATACAGTTTTGTTGCAATTTTTTAATTGTTTACATTATTTACCCAATTCTTTGCGTTATTTACATCGTGTAAAATTTGTCTTGGAAACTTAAGATGCCATTGTAATATCATTTGTATACGTTTGAGCTCATTTTGGTGTAATTTTGTAATTGTTTACATTATTTACCTCGTTTTTTACATTATTTACCTTATGTAAAATTTCCTTGAAAATGCAAAGTATTCATTTTTAACATATAACATATATTATTTTAAACAGTTCTGGGTTGGTTTTTTAATTGTTTACATTTTTACCTGATACTTTTCATTATTTACATCATGTAAAATTTGTCTTTTAAACTTAAGATACTATTGTAATATCATTTGTATAAGTTTTATCTAATTTTGGGGTCATTTTGTAATTGTTTACATTATTTACTTCGTTTTTTACATTGTTTACATAAGGTAAAATTTCCTTGAAAATGCAACATTTTAATTTCTAAACATAAATGTAAATTTTATAAAGTTCTGGGGTATTAATTTTCATTGTTTACATTATTTACCCTTTTATTTACATTGTTTACCTTATGTAAAATTTGTTTTGGAAACTTTTGTTACATTGTAATATCATTTGTATAAGTTTTACTTGAATTTGATGTAATTTTCTAATTGTTTACATTATTTACCCAATACTTTACATTGTTTACATTATGAAAAAATTCCATTCAAAATCCAAAGTTTTCATTTTTAAACATAAATATAAATTTTACACAGTTCTGGGTGGGGTTTTTTAATTATTTACATTATTTACCTCATACTTTACATTGTTTACATGATGTAAAATTTTGTTAAAAGTGTAAGTTAAACTTTTTAAATTATTTGCAGCAGTTTTCTGTAGCTTTTGGGTAAATTCTTTAATTGTTTACATTATTTACCCTATACTTTACATTGTTTACCTTAGGTAAAATTTGTTCAAATATATTATTTACATCCTTAAAAGCCATTTTTAGTAATTTGATGTCCTTTTATGGATTCTTTACTTTAGTTTTCTCTAGTGTAAACAGTTAATTTTTTTTTGCAGAAATTACTTTTACCATTACCCTATAACTATTATGCTCAAATTTATGCTGTGTTGTTAATGTAGTTTTTTATGCCTATTTATCTATCTCTACATACATGTATAAGTATGTATTTAACTGCTTTTAGTATGTGTACAAAGCAGACGACCCTGCTGCTGCTGCTAACATTCGTTCCTAGTCGTTTTAGCTTCTTCTTCTTCTTTTTTTCGGATCTTTATTATTTTTATGCTGCCTTTATTATTTTGTACTCTTCTGTGTATTTTGTATGTGTGTTCAGTTGTGGTCTATCAGTGCTTTGAACCTAGAAAAATAGAGCTTTTTTCCATGATATTTTATCTAGAAATATGTAGAGTTTTTTTTGTTCTCATTGTCGTTGCTGTTGTTATAATTTTGTTCTCAGACTCTTTTTATTTTCAACATACTCGTCTCATATTCAGTATAATAACGTATAATAGTATCAAGCTATCAAAACCTTTAACCTTTTAGTGTGTGTGTATGTTGTTGTTTTGCTTTAAATACGCATCCTTGAGATTGCCTTCTTCTTTAGCTTTAACTACTTCTTCTCGTATTTATTCTGCTTATGAGTGGTTGGTTGCGTTTTTTTCCATTTCTGAAGTTTATTTTTATGTTTTATATGATTTTTTTTTGAGGGTTAAAACAGATATACAATCGACCAGTTTGAGGGCCATATTATTTAGGTTTTTTTTTTTCTCTCTTCTCGATTTAAATTGTGGAAAAGATGTTATTTTGCAAAAGGTCGTTTTGGAGGATATTTTTGGGGGCCAAAATTTACACTTAGAAAAAATCTCTAAAATATCCCAAAACTATCAAATATTAAATGTAAGAGACGATTTTTTATTAAATAGTTAATAGTTTACATAATGTAAACAATGTAAAGTATTAGGTATATAATGTAAACCATTACAAAAGATTGCAAAAGTGTAATAAAAACAATATTTTATTTTCTCGTAACAATTTCTAAAGTTTTAAACAAAATTTTACATAATGTAAACAATGTAAAATAAAAGGTAAACAATGTAAACAATTACAAAATCTGCCAAAAATGTAATAAAAACAACATTTTATGTTTTCATAAAAATGTCTTAGGTAGGTAGGTAGGTTGATAGGAGGATGTATACTACATCAAATCCGAAGAAATACACCTAGGCCACTATCGGGCCTGTTGTGCGCTCCAATTCAAGAAAAAAAAAAAAAAAAAAAAAAAAAAAAAAAAAATGTTCACTGAATGTATTATTTTTCCATGTTCAGAAACTCAGTTTCCTGGACGTAATTCCTAAGAATCTTCCAATCGGTGTTGGTTAAGAATGTTATTTCTGGAATAACATCACTTCCAAGATACTTGGATCTAACTTCGACGAATGCCTGACAATGGCAAAGAAAGTGCTCCAGAGTTTCACTGTCCTCTCCACATGCTCTACATTCGTCTGAATTCGCACGTCCAATTTTGTATAGATGTGCTCGTAATCCTGTGTGTCCACTGAGAATACGTACCATCATACTAACCTCAGACTTGCTCATTTTGAGAAGATTTCTCGTCTTGCTCTCAAAGCTTTCTTACAATCCAATACGGTCTTAGATTTAATTCTATCACCTGATATCGCACAAATTGCCTTCTGGCTGTCGGTAAATATATTAAGCCCTGTGGGCGCCATATTTATTCTAATCCAATTTACACATTCCGTTATTGCTTGTACTTCTGCCTGGAAGCTTGTGTTATGATTAGGTAAACGGTGGTATATTTCTGTTTCTGGGTCTTCAATATAGAACCCCAGACCCACTTTGTCCCCTAATTTAGAGCCATCCGTGTAGCAACGGATTCCTACTGGTATTTGCTCTAATGTTCCGCTTGACCAAGACATTCTATCTGGGATTAGCGTTTCAAAGTTTCCGACATATTCAGTGTCTGGTATGCGATCAGGCACGTCCGATGAATGTGTATAACCTTCCAATGTGTCCAGTATACATTGATGACGTGTCCTATAACCGTTTTTGGCCAGTTCGCCTAAAGTAAAGAGCCGTTCGGCTGTAAGCGCCGCCTCATATCTTATATATGTTTCAATGGGTGGAATATCTAGCAACGTTTCCAGAGCCTTGGTTGAAGTAGTACACATGGCACCACTTATACCCAAGCAGCATGTACGCTGAACTCCCTGTAGTAGTTTGATATTACACTTTTTGTCCAAAGCAGTCCACCAGATTATTGAAGCATAAGCTAGAATTGGTCTAATTACACTTTTATAAAGCCAATTTGTCATAGTAGGACTAAGACCCCATTTCATGCCTATGGTTCTCCTACATATCGCCCAGCACCGATGTGCCTTGTTGATCCTATCCTCTATGTGGTATCTCCATTTTAATTTCCGGTCAAGTATTACACCTAAGTACTTAACTTTGTCTGTCACCGGTATCTTCTTGCCCAAGAAGCAAGGTTCAGTATATGTAGAAATTTTTGTCTTTCTTGTGAAAAGACAGATTTCCGTCTTCGCCGGGTTAACATTGAGGCCTCTCGGTTGAGCCCAGCTCAAGGCCGTATTCAGAGCCTCCTCAGCTCTTCTACACAAGTAATTTGGATCCTTTCCCTTTAAAAGTATTACGACATCGTCTGCATAGCAGACAGGTCTAAGTCCTTTCTCGGTTAGGGTCCTTAGGAGGCTATTAATCGTGGTGACCCAGAGTAAAGGTGACAAAATGCCACCCTGTGGTATACCGCGAAATACCTTTTTCCTGATAGTTATATCGTACATCTCGCAGCTTATCCATCTGTTCCTTAGCATGTAGTTGATCCAGTTACGGAGCACCCGGTCAACATAAAACTGGTCTAGGGATTGGATAAGGGTATCAGTGTGCACGTTATTGAAAGCGCCTTCGATGTCAATGCATACTGCCAGTGTATACAGTTTGCTATCGAAAGATTCACTTATGTAGTGGACAACTTCATTTAAAGCGGTCTCCACCGATCGTCCCTTTACATAAGCATGCTGCTTATATTTAAGGTCATTGTATGGTATGCTGCTTTTAACCATGCTATCGACTATCCGTTCCAAGGTTTTAAGTAGGAAGGACGTAAGACTTATCGGTCGATAGGACTTAGGTGTCGCATAGCTAGGTTTCCCTGGTTTGGGTATAAATATTACCCTTGCATTCTGCCATTTAACTGGGGTATATGCCAATTTTAAGCATGCAGTGAATATCTGTGACAGATATACGGAAACCAGTCCCGCCTCCATCTGCAAAAGTGCCGGGAAAATTCCATCCGGCCCTGCAGCTTTATAGGGAGCAAAGCTCTTGATTGCCCCTTTAACCATGTCAGTTGTAATAACTATTTCCGTGTTACCCTCCCCTTCCTCCAATATCGGTTCATCTATGTTATTCGATATACCGGGTGGGAAATGAGAATCCATTAGGAGTTTCATTGTCTCCTCCATATCCTCAAGCCTCCTGCCCGTGTCATCGATCATAGATTCCGGTTGGACATGAGTTTTGGATAGGAATTTTTTTATCTTCGATACCTCATTTACGCTATCTACCTGTTCACAGAAAAGTTTCCAGGAGTCTCGTTTGGCTCTTCGAACGATTTTCTTATATTCACCAAGTTTATTACGATACTCATCCCAGTATACTGCGGTCTTTTTACGCCGTGCCCGGTTAAATAGTTTGCGAAGAGTCTTCCCAAGGTTCCGGATCTCCCCAGTTACCCAGGGTTTTTCCTGGGCAGATCTCCGCTCTCGCAGAGGGCAGCTGTCCTCGAACGATTCAACCAGGGCACTTGTGAACGTTTCCACTTTGGCATCTATATCCTCTTTATTTCGACATTGAAATGTGTCCTGACCTAAACGGTTCTTTAGTAAGGCCCCGAACATTGTCCAATTAGTTTTAGACTTATTCCGAAACTTTATCGGCTTTGGTGGTGGCCTTAGTATTTTGAATCTTATGTACCGATGATCAGAAAAGGAGTGCTCGTCCGAAACTCTCCAATCCTGAATTTCGTTTATAAGCTCTTCTGAACATATAGTTATATCTAATACTTCTTCTCTGATTCTATTGACGAAGGTAGCTTTATTACCTAAGTTCAATGTTATCAAGTCTTTAGTATTAAAGAAATCCATGAGGGCTTGTCCCCTGCGATTGGTGTTTGTACTACCCCAAGCTACATGATGCGAGTTGGCATCACAACCTATTACAATTTTCTTATTTTTCCTTTGTGCCTCTTCAACCAGTTTCATCAGATCCGACGTTGGTGGTAGGGTCGGAGAATCGAAAGGCAGGTAAATAGATGCAAGGTATATGTTGCCTCGACCTTGCTTCAGCACCGTTGCATCCGATGTTGATAATCCTGTTGAGAGGAGAAAACATAAGTTCTTGTGACATAAGATACATGTTCTCGGGCGAGATCCTGTATCAGCGTAGAAAAGTTGGAAATTTACGTGATTTAATCCAGAAACCTTGTTGCGAATCGTCCAAGGTTCCTGGATTAAAGCTATATGTATTTTACCTGTGTTGATTTTAGCCATCAGAGCGTTGGTAGCTGTCTCGCTCCGATGGAGGTTTATTTGGATAACCTCAATCATGGTCATCCATTAAACTGTCTTCCAGCGAGTTGGTGGTCACCTCCTCGCTCTTTGGATTTGACTCCTCCGGATAGCCTGAAGTGGCTATTAATGCAGTGAGTACTGTTGATGGCACTGCGGTGTCCTTATCAGGCATAGGAATAGCAGTATTTTTAATAGACACATTCCCAATTCTGGAGAGCATTGCTGTTCTGTCTTCTGGCGGGTGAGTGATTTCCTCCTCGCTTTTAGGATTTGACTCCTCAACATTGCTAGTACTTGCTAATGATGCTTTGGGTACTGTCTTAGGTGTTTTAGTGTCCTTGTCGGGGCCGGTTTTGACAGCCCTTTCAATCGGCGCCTTCCCAATTTTGGAAAGGGCAACTACACTTTCTTCTGGCGAGTTAATGGTAAATTCCTCGATTTTAGGATTTGACTCCTCAACGTTATCAGTAGTGGATACTGTGGTCTTAGGTTTTTTAGTGTCCTTTTCGAGGCTTGTTGTAACAGCCCTTCCAATCGGCACCTTCCCAATTTTGAATATGACAGATTTAGAGGCGAAGTAAGCCCTACCTTTATTCTTGGCAAGACTAGCCATGGATTTCTGGTCGATACCTATTACAAATAAAGTTCCCTCAGGTTCTTCTTTCCTGTAAAAGACATCCCATTTTTCCACGGCCAGCTCAGCATTTTGACCTCCTTAAGTTTTTAAAAAAATTTTACATAATGTAAACAATGTAAAATAAAAGGTAAGCAATGTAAACAATTACAAAATATTGCAAAAATGTAATAGAAACAATATTTTATGTTCTCATAACAATTAAACAAGTTTTCCACAAAATTTTACATAATGTAAACAATGTAAAGTAAAAGGTAAACAATGTTTACATTACAAAAGATTGCAAAAATGTAATAAAAACTATATTTTATTTTCTCATTACAATTTCTAAAGTTTTCAACGAAATTTTACTTAATGTAAACAATGTAAAATAAAAGGTAAACAATGTAAACAATTAAAAAAGATCACAAAAATGTTACATAAACAATATTTTATGTTCTCATAACAATCTCTAAAGTTTTAAACAAAATTTTACATAATGTAAAAAATGTAAAATAAAAGGTAAACAATGTAAACAATTACAAAATATTGCAAAAATTTTATAAAAACAATATTTTATGTTCTCATAACAATTACTTAAGTTTTTTGCGAAATTTTACATAATGTAAACAATGTAAAATAAAAGGTAAACAATGTAAACAATTACAAAAGATTGCAAAAATGTAATAAAAACAATATTTTATTTTCTCGTAACAATTTCTAAAGTTTTAAACAAAATTTTACATAATGTAAACAATGTAAAATAAAAGGTAAACAATGTAAACAATTACAAAATCTGCCAAAAATGTAATAAAAACAACATTTTATGTTTTCATAAAAATGTCTTAAGTTTTTAACAAAATTTTACATAATGTAAACAATGTAAAATAAAAGGTAAGCAATGTAAACAATTACAAAATATTGCAAAAATGTAATAGAAACTATATTTTATGTTCTCATAACAATTAAACAAGTTTTCCACAAAATTTTACATAATGTAAACAATGTAAAGTAAAAGGTAAACAATGTTTACATTACAAAAGATTGCAAAAATGTAATAAAAACTATATTTTATTTTCTCATTACAATTTCTAAAGTTTTCAACGAAATTTTACTTAATGTAAACAATGTAAAATAAAAGGTAAACAATGTAAACAATTAAAAAAGATCACAAAAATGTTACATAAACAATATTTTATGTTCTCATAACAATTTCTAAAGTTTTAAACAAAATTTTACATAATGTAAAAAATGTAAAATAAAAGGTAAACAATGTAAACAATAACAAAATATTGCAAAAATTTTATAAAAACAATATTTTATGTTCTCATAACAATTACTTAAGTTTTTTGCGAAAATTTACATAATGTAAACAATGTAAAATAAAAGGTAAACAATGTAAACAATTACAAAAGATTGCAAAAATGTAATAAAAACAATATTTTATTTTCTCGTAACAATTTCTAAAGTTTTAAACAAAATTTTACATAATGTAAACAATGTAAAATAAAAGGTAAACAATGTAAACAATTACAAAATCTGCCAAAAATGTAATAAAAACAATATTTTATGTTTTCATAAAAATTTCTTAAGTTTTTAACAAAATTTTACATAATGTAAACAATGTAAAATAAAAGGTAAACAATGTAAACAATTACAAAATATTGCAAAAATGTAATAGAAACAATATTTTATGTTCTCATAACAATTAAACAAGTTTTCCACAAAATGTTAAATAATGTAAACAATGTAAAATAAAAGGTAAACAATGTAAATAATTACAAAATATTGCAAAAATTTTATAAAAACAATACATAACAATTACTTAAGTTTTTAACTAAATTTTACATAATGTAAACAATTTAAAGTAAAAGGTAAACAATGTAAAGAAATGCAAAATATGCCATAAATGTTATAAAAACAATATTTTATGTTTTCATAACAATTACGTATGTTTTTAACAGAATTTTACGGTTAAAAAATGTAAACAAATACAGAATAATCGAAAAATGTAATAAATACAATATTTTATGTTCTCATAACAATTACTTACTTAAGTTTTCAACAGAATTTTACATAATGTAAACAATGTAAAGTAAAAGGTAAATAATGTAAACAATTACAGAATAATCGGAAAATCTAATAAAAACAATATTTTATGTTCTCATAACAATTACTTAAGTTTTTAGCGAAATTTTTCATAATGTAAACAATGTATAGTAAAAGGTAAACAATGTAAACAATTACAAAATATGCCAAAAATGTTATAAAAACAATATTTTATGTTTTCATAACAATTACTTAAGTTTTTAACGACATTTTTCATAATGAAAACAATGTAAAGTAAAAGGTAAACAATGTAAACAATTAAAAATTGTTAACCATCTCAAATAAAAACACCTTTGATAGTTTTGTAAAGGATTTTAACCTTTTTAAAGAATTTTTACATAATGTAAACAATGTAAAAAATGTATATATTGTAAACAATATCTTAATTTCTTGCAAACCATAAAAATTATATAATTTTCTTTATAAACTACATTTTTTTAAAAAAAAAATGTATATTTTACATTAGCTATAAAAACTGAAAGCATTTTCTTCAGTGTCTAAAATGTTCTTGGGTTTTATTATATAATTTTTAACCAAAAAAAATGTTTCAGTTTAATTTTATTATGTTTGGAATTTTTATATTTTAAATATAAATTCTATTTTCTTCCATTTGTCTTTTAAAGGTCCTTTTGCAACAACAACAACTAACATTTTATCATACACAATTTTGTCCTTAAATTGTTTGAAAAAGTTCAGCAAAAAAAAAAAAGATTTTAAACTTGAAGGATTTATCTCACTTTTACATGGTTTCTTTTTGTCACACAGAAATTTTCAAGGTTTTCTTTTTCTTCATATTTTGTGTGTGAAAAAGAAAAAAGTTTTTTTTTTTTTTAGAAAAATTATACATTTGGGAAAGCAGTAATGTTAAACATATGTTAGAGTGGGCTAAATAAATACATAAATAGTCCACTCTGTAGACTATTCTATATTCCAGACAGTAGACTATTCTATAGTCTAGACTGTATACTATTCTATAGTCTAGACTGTAGACTATTCTATAGTCTAGACTGTAGACTATTCTATAGTCTAGACTGTAGACTATTCTATAGTCTAGACTGTAGACTATTCTATAGTCTAGACTGTAGACTATTCTATAGTCTAGACTGTAGACTATTCTATAGTCTAGACTTTAGACTATTCTATAGTCTAGACTTTAGACTATTCTATAGTCTAGACTGTAGACTATTCTATAGTCTAGACTGTAGACTATTCTATAGTCTAGACTGTAGACTATTCTATATTCCAGACTATAGACTATTCTATAGTCCAGACTGTAGACTATTCTATAATCCAGACTATAAACTATTTTATAGTCAAGACTGTAGAATATTCCAGACTATATACTATTCTATAGTCCAGACTATGTACTATTCTATAGTCCAGACTATATACTATTCTATAGTCCAGACTGTAGACTATTCTATAGTCTAGACTGTAAACTATTCTATAGTCTAGACTGTAGACTACTCTGTAGTCCAGAATATGGACTATTCTATAGTCCAGACTATTGACTATTCTATAGTCCAGATTATAGACTATTCTGTAGTCTAGACTATAGACTATTCTATAGTCCAGACTATAGTCTAAAGTCCAGACTATATTCTATAGTCCAGACTATATACTATTCTATAGTCCAGACTGTAGACTATTCTATAGTCTAGACTGTAAACTATTCTATAGTCTAGACTGTAGACTACTCTGTAGTCCAGAATATAGACTACTCCATAGTCCACATGATGGTCTATAGTTCAGACTATAGTCTATAGTCCGGCCTATAGTCTATAGTCCAGACTACAGTCTATAGTCCTGATGATAGTCTATAGTCCAGACTATAGTCTAGACTTTTTAAACCTTTTTTCTTTTATGATTTATAAAATAGATATGATAATTAACTTTTTGTAAAATATGTTGTGTTTAGCTATTTTTTGTGCTACCAAAAAAGAAAAGGATATATTAATAAGTTATTTTGTGTTTTAAATTTCTATGCCAATCTTTTTTCTCCATCTAAAACTATGTAAAAAACGTTTGAACATGTTGTATTCATTACAATATAATATTTTTTTTTTATTTTCTATTACGTTTCACATTATTGGGAGTACTTTCTCTTCCTGCTAAAGATTTGCTATTTTTAATAAAGTTGAAAGACTTGCAACATGATTTTTTGGCTGTTTTTTATAGGAGGCAGCAGTGTTAGGCTGTTTGCAAGAGAAGTCTTTAATGACGGTTTGTCTGCTTTGACGTACATACAGTGTCGTGGCAGTGGCAACATCTTTCACTTATTTCTTTTTCTGTGGCATTGCTAAGGCATAATGTTGCATTTAAATTTTAAAATAATTTTTTCCAGGCAGCCATAACATTGAGTGAAATAACTTTGAATATGTTGACGTTTATAAACAGTTTTTTTGTTGCTGTTTTTATATAAAAAAAAAATTTCATTTAATAATAAATACAGATATGGTAGATTTGTTTTCCACATACAATTAAATAGACATTTAAACTGAGTTTTAGTTGTAATAGTTTTTAGTCGTTTTTTTCCTTCTGTAATTTTCTTTAAAGTGAAATGCATTTTCTTTAGTTTATTGTAAGACCTTCATTCATACTACAAATAAAGTGTTAGGTATTTTCAGTATATTGAAGTATTTGCAACAATTGGCATCACTGCTTAACACAGTTATGCTCTAGCTTTCTCTCTCTATTACACTCTCTATGACTATGATGTTCGTTTTGTTGCCACTCAAATCTTTAACGTGTTTAAAATTACAACATTTAAAAATTAGCTGTAGGGCATTTAGTAATTCCAATACTTTTACCTTTTAACATAAATTTGAAAAAAATTATGATATTTTTTTCATTTTGAGTTACGATTATTTAAAACATTTACTTCCTGTTTATTTTTTTATAATTTCTGTTCAATTGTTTTTATTATTATTTAAAAAAAAACTTTGTTCATTGTGAAAATTATTTATGATGCGAGTAAATGAAATGAAAATAAAAGTTTTCAGTTGAGGCTTTATTAGAGAAATTTTCAAAAGTATTCATTTACAGGAAGACATTTTCAAAAAAAGCGAATGAAAGAAATATTTGTTAAATGATTTTCATTTTTACATTAATCATTTAAAGTAAGAAAAAAGTTTAATTTTTTTGATATCTTTTTTTTTTTAAATAAAGTCATTGTATTAATAACATGATTGGAGAGACAGACACAAAAACAAGGTAATTTATGATTAATTGTTTTTTCGTTGTTGTTTTGTAATAAGAGTCGCAGTTGTGGTATTAATTTGTTATAAATGAAATTAAATATTTTAAAATACACTTTTATTTAAGACACATGTCATTTAAAAGAGCCTAATAGACTATACTACTGGACTAGAGACTTATAGTTTGGACTATAGACTATAGTCTGGACTATAGACTATAGTCTGGACTATAGACTATAGTCTGAATTATAGACTATAGTCTGGACTATAGTCTATAGTCTGGACTAGAGACTATAATTTGGACTGAAGAATATATTCTGGACTATAGACTATATTCTGGACTATAGACTATAGTCTGGACTATAGACTATAGTCTGGACTATAGACTAGAGGCTGGACTATAGACTAGATGCTGGACTATAAGCTGTAGTCTGGACTATTGACTATAGTCTGGACTATAGACTATAGTCTGGACTATATACTGTTGGACTATAGGCTATAGTTTGGACTATAGAGTATAGTCTGAAATTAAAATTATAGTCTGGACTATAGACTATAGTCTGGATTATAAACTATAGTCTGGACTATAGACTATATCCTGGTGTGGACTATTTAGGCTATAGTGTGCACTTAATACTTTATTCTTCTTTATAATACCATAAACTTGAGTATAGCTTTTTAATACTCTTGTCCAACAAAATAACCTTATTAAACACAAACACAAAACTTAAGCAAAGACCTGCAGAACTCTAAAAAAGTTAATTTAAACCACAGAACAAGAAAAATAATAAAAATTCAGCAGTAGCATAACACTATTATTATGACGGTCATAAAAAAAGCAGCAGCCATTAACAAGGAAGTTCTTGGTTGCAGTACATTACAATAACGTAATTCAAGCATAAATCCCAAACAAAACGAAGCAGTCAGCGAAGCATACAACTATGCAGACAAAAAGACCAACCGATCGACCGACATAGGAAGACAGAACAAAAGTTGTGAAAGAAAGGACAGACAGATATAAGGAAGGACAGACGGTAGTATGCTCAAAAGTTTCATACAATGTTTTTTGTTAACGCCTGTAGGGAATCAAATAATGTATTGTTCTTTAATTTTTTTTTGTAAAAATAAAGTATGAAATTTAAAATCTAAAGATATCTAAAAAAGTTTATTTTGGAAATTATTTTAAAACCTATTTCAGATTCTAGTTCGGAGTCATTTTCAAAATTTAATTTAGTGTAAAATTTAGGATCTATTTCAGAGCCTATGCACATCTAGGCCATCTGCAGAAAATTTCAATATTTCTTTCTTTCTTTCGTCACATTTAATTCAAGCCCTTTTTGTTTAATTTCAGAGAAATCTTAACAAACTTTCAAAATTTATTACACATTTTTATTAAAGTATTTCAAATGTTTTTATTGCAGCAAAAAAAATTAACCATTCCATTTTAATTTTTGTTAGATTTTTTTTTTTTCAACATTTGCATTAATTAAAGCGTTTTTCAATACAGCAGGAAAAAATAACACGTTACAATCATTTTAACACTATAAACGCCACGAAAAAATGGAGAGCAATATGGAAAAGGAATGAAACTGTTCATTGTAATATTTTATTTTTTTACATTAAAGTACAAATGCAAGTCACAATTTTTACAAAATATTCAACGAACCAAGCAAAGATATTTAAAGGAATTTATTCCTAGAAAAAAGAGTTAATTGACAACACTGTAAAACAATTCTACATCTAGCCCAGGGTTTAGTTTATAGTCTAGTACATAGTCTAGTATATAGTCTAGTCTATAGTCTAGTCTATAGTCTAGTCTATAGTCTAGTCTATAGTCTAGTCTATAGTCTAGTCTATAGTCTATTCTATATTCTAGTCTATAGTCTATTCTATAGTCTAGTCTATAGTCTAGTCTATAGTCTAGTCTATAGTCTAGTCTATAGTCTAGTCTATAGTCTAGTCTATAGTCTAGTCTATAGTCTAGTCTATAGTCTAGTCTATAGTCTAGTCTATAGTCTAGTCTATAGTCTAGTCTATAGTCTAGTCTATAGTCTAGTCTATAGTCTAGTCTATAGTCTAGTCTATAGTCTAGTCTATAGTCTAGTCTATAGTCTAGTCTATAGTCTAGTCTATAGTCTAGTCTATAGTCTAGTCTATAGTCTAGTCTAGTCTATAGTCTAGTCTATAGTCTAGTCTATAGTCTAGTCTATAGTCTAGTCTATAGTCTAGTCTATAGTCTAGTCTATAGTCTAGTCTATAGTCTAGTCTATAGTCTAGTCTATAGTCTAGTCTATAGTCTAGTCTATAGTCTATTCTATAATCTAGTCTATAGTCTATTCTATAGTCTAGTCTATAGTCTAGTCTATAGTCTAGTCTATAGTCTAGTCTATAGTCTAGTCTATAGTCTAGTCTATAGTCTAGTCTATAGTCTAGTCTATAGTCTAGTCTATAGTCTAGTCTATAGTCTAGTCTATAGTCTAGTCTATAGTCTAGTCTATAGTCTAGTCTATAGTCTAGTCTATAGTCTAGTCTATAGTCTAGTCTATAGTCTAGTCTATAGTTTAGTCTATAGTCTAGTCTATAGTCTAGTCTATAGTCTAGTCTATAGTCTAGTCTATAGTCTAGTCTATAGTCTAGTCTATAGTCTAGTCTATAGTCTAGTCTAGTCTATAGTCTAGTCTATAGTCTAGTCTATAGTCTAGTCTATAGTCTAGTCTATAGTCTATTCTATATTCTAGTCTATAGTCTATTCTATAGTCTAGTCTATAGTCTAGTCTATAGTCTAGTCTATAGTCTAGTCTATAGTCTAGTCTATAGTCTAGTCTATAGTCTAGTCTATAGTCTAGTCTATAGTCTAGTCTATAGTCTAGTCTATAGTCTAGTCTATAGTCTAGTCTATAGTCTAGTCTATAGTCTAGTCTATAGTCTAGTCTATAGTCTAGTCTATAGTCTAGTCTATAGTCTAGTCTATAGTCTAGTCTATAGTCTAGTCTATAGTCTAGTCTATAGTCTAGTCTATAGTCTAGTCTATAGTCTAGTCTATAGTCTAGTCTATAGTCTAGTCTATAGTCTAGTCTATAGTCTAGTCTATAGTCTAGTCTATAGTCTAGTCTATAGTCTAGTCTATAGTCTAGTCTATAGTCTAGTCTATAGTCTAGTCTATAGTCTAGTCTATAGTCTAGTCTATAGTCTAGTCTATAGTCTAGTCTAGTATAGTCTAGTCTATAGTCTAGTCTATAGTCTAGTCTATAGTCTAGTCTATAGTCTAGTCTATAGTCTAGTCTATAGTCTAGTCTATAGTAGTCTATAGTCTAGTCTATAGTCTAGTCTATAGTCTAGTCTATAGTCTAGTCTATAGTCTAGTCTATAGTCTAGTCTATAGTCTAGTCTATAGTCTAGTCTATAGTCTAGTCTATAGTCTAGTCTATAGTCTAGTCTATAGTCTAGTCTATAGTCTAGTCTATAGTCTAGTCTATAGTCTAGTCTATAGTCTAGTCTATAGTCTAGTCTATAGTCTAGTCTAGTCATAGTCTAGTCTATAGTCTAGTCTATAGTCTAGTCTATAGTCTAGTCTATAGTCTAGTCTATAGTCTAGTCTATAGTCTAGTCTATAGTCTAGTCTATAGTCTAGTCTATAGTCTAGTCTATGTCTAGTCTATAGTCTAGTCCTAGTCTAGTCTATAGTCTAGTCTATAGTCTAGTCTATAGTCTAGTCTATAGTCTAGTCTATAGTCTAGTCTATAGTCTAGTCTATAGTCTAGTCTATAGTCTAGTCTATAGTCTAGTCTATTAGTCTAGTCTATAGTCTAGTCTATAGTCTAGTCTATAGTCTAGTTCTATAGTCTAGTCTATAGTCTAGTCTATAGTCTAGTCTATAGTCTAGTCTATAGTCTAGTCTATAGTCTAGTCTATAGTCTAGTCTATAGTCCAGTCTATAGTCTAGTCTATAGTCTAGTCTATAGTCTAGTCTATAGTCTAGTCTATAGTCTAGTCTATAGTCTAGTCTATAGTCTAGTCTATAGTCTAGTCTATAGTCTAGTCTATAGTCTAGTCTATAGTCTAGTCTATAGTCTAGTCTATAGTCTAGTCTATAGTCTATTCTATAGTCTAGTCTATAGTCTAGTCTATAGTCTAGTCTATAGTCTAGTCTATAGTCTAGTCTATAGTCTAGTCTATAGTCTAGTCTATAGTCTAGTCTATAGTCTAGTCTATAGTCTAGTCTATAGTCTAGTTTATAGTCTAGTCTATAGTCTAGTTTATAGTCTAGTCTATAGTCTAGTGTATAGTCTTGTCTAAAGTCTAGTCTATAGTCTAGTCTATAGTCTAGTCTATAGTCTAGTCTATAGTTTAGTCTATAGTCTAGTCTATAGTCTAGTCTATAGTCTAGTCTATAGTCTAGTCTATAGTCTAGTGTATAGTCTTGTCTAAAGTCTAGTCTAAAGTCTAGTTTAAAGTATAGTCTATAGTCTAGTCTATGGTCTGGTCTATAGTCTAGTCTTTATTCTAGACTATTGTCTAGTCTATAGTTTATTATAATCTTTTAATTCCTTTAATTAACTGTTGTAAATATAACACAGCAGTCTAGTTACTTTGCAACACTAAAAAATCAGTTCAAATATTTATGCAGTCAAACCGTCAGTCAGTCAGTTAGTCCGTCCTACAATCATAAGCACACACACACTCCTCTCACTATCCATATAAAAACATTATAAAAATCTACAAAATTTCCGATAAATTTATTGTATGTATTTTTTGTTGGTATTGTAAAACTAGTAAAGAAAAAAAAACTCCATGTTGTAAATTTACACCCACTTCAAAAGTTTTTGTAACAAAAAATGAAAAAAGAAAAATCAAAAAGTCATTCAGCTACTCACTCGTACATTCATTTTGTGAGTTGCTGTTGTTGTTGTTGTTATAAGTTTTTTCTGTATTTTTTCGAAATTATTTAGTTGTGTGTTCCAGATTTTCACTTTGAATTTTAAAGTTACAAAATTTTAAAACAACTACAACAACAATAACAGAAAAACAATAAAGAAATAAGTAACAAATGAAACTGTATTTTATATTTGTTGTTAAAAGTATTATTTGATCTATAACAAATAACAGGAGAAGTGGAACTGCATGCCAGACAGGGAAATTGGAACGGCCTACTTTATCTTCAAGTCTCTTTTTAAAAAGTTATATGTTTTAAGATTATTTGATTAGTTGTTATAAATAAATAATTTCTGTTGATTTTGAAATGTCCTATTTGATTTTCGCTATACTTCCCCCTTATTTGGAAATCCTATTGTCACGTTGTTTTTCTATCTTTAAGATACATATAAAATTGTGTTGTTTTTTGCTTTTAACTTAAATCTACTTGAGGCTGTTTTAATTTAATTAAATTGTATGTATTTAGTTTTTAAAGTTTGGCTTAACTTCAGGAAATAAACCACGGAGAACGATTTCACAATAAATTTTGACTTTTGAAAGATACAAAACTAATATTGAATTAAAGAAAATTTAAACAAATCCGTAGACTAGACCAAAGATTCGACTATAGGATAGACCATAGGCTAGATTATAAAATAGACTAAAAACTAGACACAAAAACTAGACTAAAAACTAGACTATAGACTAGACTATAATGTAGACTAAAAACTAGACACAAAAACTAAACTAAAAACTAGACTATGGACTAGACTAAAGACTAGACTATAGACTAGACTAGACTATAGACTAGACTATAGACTAGACTATAGACTAGACTATAGACTAGACTATAGACTAGACTATAGACTAGACTAGACTATAGACTAGACTATAGACTAGACTATAGACTAGACTATAGACTAGACTATAGACTAGACTATAGACTAGACTATAGACTAGACTATAGACTAGACTATAGACTAGACTATAGCTAGACTATAGACTAGACTAATAGACTTGTCTATAGACTACACTATATACGGTACTATAGACTAGACTATAGACTAGATTGTATATTTTGCCTCCTCCGACTCAAAAGTTTGCCTACCCCTGGACTAGACTATAGACTACACTATAGACTAGACTATAGACTAGATTATAGACTATACTATAGACTAGACTATAGACTAAACTATAGACTAAACTATAGACTAAACTCTAGACTAGGCTATAGACTAGACTATAGACTAGACTATAGACTAGGCTATAGACTAGACTATAGACTAGACTATTGACTAGACTATAGACTAGACTATAGAATAGACTATAGACTAGCCTATAGAATAGACTATAAACTAGACTATAGACTAGGCTATAGACTAGACTATAGACTAGAATATAGACTAGACTATAGACTAGACTATAGACTAGACTATAGACTAGACTATAGACTAGACTATAGACTAGACTATAGACTAGACTATAGACTAGACTATAGACTAGACTATAGACTAGACTATAGACTAGACTATAGACTAGACTATAGACTAGACTATAGACTAGACTATAGACTAGACTATAGAATAGACTATAGACTAGACTATAGACTAGACTATTGACTAGACTATAGAATAGACTATAGACTAGACTATAGACTAGACTATAGACTAGACTATAGACTAGACTATAGACTAGACTGTAGACTAGACTATAGACTAGACTATAGTCTAGTCTATAGTCTATATACTACACTATAGACCATACTATAGACTAGACTGTATATTTTGCCTCCTCCGACTCAAAAGTTTGCCGACCCCTGGACTAGACTATAGACTACACTATATACTATAGACTAGACTATAGACTAGATTATAGACTATACTATAGACTAGACTATAGACTAAACTATAGAGTAAACTCTAGACTAGGCTATAGACTAGACTACACCATAGACTAGACTACACCATAGACTAGACTATAGACTAATCTATAGACTACACAATAGACTAGACTATAAACTATTGATTAGTCTCTAGTTTCGATGAGATAACTCAATCTGGAATTGTAAGTGAACACCCTTTCTAATAATATTTATAATAATTTGCAACATAATAACACTTTTATTTCTGTTTTCTTTCTAAAGTTATATTTAATTTTACTAATATTTTTTTTTTTTTTTGCCTCATTTAACAAATTTCAATTCACCCACCCCAGCATGTCTTTTTAATATTTTTTTATTAAATTAAACATAAAAAAATCAGATTTAAAACGATAACGATTTTTTTGAAAGCAGGAAAATAAAAAAAGACTTACAGACAGATGTAGACAGTTTTAAATGTTTAATTTTTAACACATACAGATCTCGAAAAGGAGACAACGTTTTGACTTGATGTCTACTGTAATAATTTAAATGGTACTTTTTTTTTAATAATGTTTTGATAAAGTACTAGGAGGTAGTAGAGTTGCAGTAGTGAGACTACCAAGTGACAATAAGTAGTAAATTTTATGTCAAGTCAGTGGCATTTTTAAATAAAAATGTGTAGAAGTATTTATATATTCATTTATATTTTTGCTTATTTTTCTTTCTCTGGCAGTCATTTATTTGGAAGTTGTTGTTGCTAATTTTGTAGACAGTATAAACAGTTTATAAAGAAAAAAAAAACTGAATTTTCGTGCCAAAAAATACATAAATGTGAAATAATATTTTCGTGTTTCTTTGTTTTTTCTTTAATGGTCTTAAATGATGTCTGGCCCTTTTTTTGAGTGGATTTTTTATGTTTACTTTTTTTTGGGTGTTTTCTTGTTATACTGTATTTACTTTAACTGGTCCATTATGTATGCTTTGTTTTTTCTTTTGCAACTTGCAGACAGAAGTCCTTTTTTTGGTTACCGACATTTAAAATGTTGCAAAAAAAAAAAAAATGCAACATTTAAATTAAATTTCAGACTTTGTTATTTAGTCAAACATTTTAAACTTTAACCTTCATAAATTAAAATTATTAATGATTTTTTTTTCTGTTTATTTTCAGGTATGTAGATTATTTTTGATGGATTTATTTTGCAAGAAAACGATAAATAACTCAAGTAAGTGTTAAAAAGCTTCAAGAATATAAATTAGACTTAAGACAAGACTGAACAGTAGACTATAGACTCGGCTATAAACTAGACTATAGACAAAACTATTGACCTACTGTAGATTAGATTATATTCTATATTATAGACTAGACTGTAGGCTAGACTATAAACTAGACTAACCACTAATCCATAGACTGTACTATGGACTAGACTATAGATTACAAGATAGACTAGATTATAAACTAGACTATTGACTAGCCTGGACTATAGACTAGACTATAGACTAGACTACATACTAGACTATAGACTAGACTATAGACTAGACTATAGACTAGACTATAGACTAGACTATAGACTAGACTATAGACTAGACTATAGACTAGACTATAGACTAGACTATAGACTAGACTATAGACTAGACTATAGACTAGACTATAGACTAGACTATAGACTAGACTATAGACTAGACTATAGACTAGATTATAGACTAGACTATAGACTATACTATAGAATAGACTAGACTATAGACTAGACTATAGACTAGACTATAGACTAGACTATAGACTAGACTATAGACTAGACTATAGACTAGACTATAGACTAGACTATAGACTAGACTGTAGACTAGACTATAGACTAGACTATAGACTAGACTGTAGACTAGGCTATAGACTAGACTATAGACTAGGCTATAGACTAGGCTATAGACTAGACTATAGACTAGACTATAGACTAGACTATAGACTAGACTATAGACTAGACTGTAGACTAGACTAGACTATAGACCAGACTATAGACCAGACTATAGACTAGACTAGACTATAGACCAGACTATAGACTAGACTATAGACCAGACTATAGACTAGACTAGACTAGACAGACTATAGACTAGACTATAGACTAGACTATAGACTAGACTATAGACTAGACTATAGACCAGACTATAGACCAACTATCATAGACTAGACTATAGACTAGACTATAGACTAGACTATGACTAGATATAGACTAGACTATAGACTAGACTATAGACTAGACTATAGACTAGACTATAGACTAGACTATAGACTAGACTATAGACTAGACTATAGACTAGACTATAGACTAGACTATAGACTAGACTATAGACTAGACTATAGACTAGACTATAGACTAGACTATAGACTAGAACTATAGACTAGACTATAGACTAGACTATAGACTAGACTATAGACTGACTATAGACTAGACTATAGACTAGACTATAGACTAGACTATAGACTAGACTAATATAGACTAGACTATAGACTAGACTATAGACTAGACTAGACTATAGACTAGACTATAGACTAGACTATAGACTAGACTATAGACTAGACTATAGACTAGACTATAGACTAGACTATAGACTAGACTATAGACTAGACTATAGACTAGACTATAGACTAGACTATAGACTAGACTATAGACTAGACTATAGACTAGACTATAGACTAGACTATAGACTAGACTATAGACTAGACTATAGACTAGACTATAGACTAGACTATAGACTAGACTATAGACTAGACTATAGACTAGACTATAGACTAGACTATAGACTAGACTAGACTAGACTATAGACTAGACTATAGACTAGACTATAGACTAGACTATAGACTAGACTATAGACTAGACTATAGACTAGACTAGACTATAGACTAGACTATAGACTAGACTATAGACTAGACTATAGACTAGACTATAGACTAGACTATAGACTAGACTATAGACTAGACTATAGATTAGACTATAGACTAGACTATAGACTAGACTATAGACTAGACTATAGACTAGACTATAGACTAGACTATAGACTAGACTATAGACTAGACTATAGACTAGACTATAGACTAGACTATAGACTAGACTATAAGCTGGACCATAGACTAGACTATAGACTATACTATAGACTAGACCATAGATAAGACTATAGACAATAGAGTGGACAATAGACTTAACTATGGGCTAGACTATAGACCAGACTTTAAACTACATACTAGACTATAGAGGTGAGGTTTAACTGTAGATTTACTTAAACTCTGCTTAGCTTATAAACGTAGTTTAGCTATTCATTTATTTTAAGCTAAATAAAGTTATTTAAAATTATTATTTTTTATCACTTCCCCGAAAAAAAGCTGCTACCTTATTTTTAAACTAATAAACAATTACAAATATTTAGAAATACTTAAATTTAAATAAAAATGAATACATAACTTAACAAATATTTAAGATATTTTGCAAAGTTGTGTGTATTTATTTAAGATTTTTGTTTTATTTAAACAAAAAAAAGTAAAAAAAGTTAAAAAACAAAACAATAGTTCAAATATTTTTTATTACGTGATTACCGCCTTTTTAGATTCTCCAAAAGATAAAAAAATACTTTTGCTAAGCCTTCCCTAACCCCTTTTTAACTTTAGCGTAAAATGTGGCAATATTTTGTTGTTAATACTAGTTGCTCTGCCGTATGTGTGTTTTATTTTTAGGGTTTTGGGGTCGAAAAGTAATTTTCGTAGTTATTGTTTGTTTGATAATAAATTTAAATTTGAAAATAATTGTTAAAAGTATTTTTTTCATTTTTTGTCTTCAGCACGTTTTTGTTGTCTTTTATGGCAAGAAATTATGTTATGTTGTGCTTGTCACATAAGCCAATTTATGGTTTTAAATTTTGGAAGTTCTATGAGATAAAGGAGATCTTTAAATATTCATAATTTTAGGTCAACATCTGCTTTTTTTAAAGTTACTTAATAAAAACTAGATTATAGAATAGACTATAGACTAGACTATAGACTAGACTATAGACTAGACTATAGACTAGACTATAGACTAGACTATAGACTAGACTATAGACTAGAAGACTAACTAGACTATAGACTAGACTATAGACTAGACTATAGACTAGACTATAGACTAGACTATAGACTAGACTATAGACTAGACTATAGACTAGACTATAGACTAGACTATAGACTAGACTATAGACTAGACTATAGACTAGACTATAGACTAGACTATAGACTAGACTATAGACTAGACTATAGACTAGACTATAGACTAGACTATAGACTAGACTATAGACTAGACTATAGACTAGACTATAGACTAGACTATAGACTAGACTATAGACTAGACTATAGACTAGACTATAGACTAGACTATAGACTAGACTATAGACTAGACTATAGACTAGACTATAGACTAGACTATAGACTAGACTATAGACTAGACTATAGACTAGACTATAGACTAGACTATAGACTAGACTATAGACTAGACTATAGACTAGACTATAGACTAGACTATAGACTAGACTATAGACTAGACTAGACTAGACTAGACTAGACTATAGACTAGACTATAGACTAGACTATAGACTAGACTATAGACTAGACTATAGACTAGACTACAGACTAGACTATAGACTAGACTATAGACTAGACTACAGACTAGACTATAGACTAGACTATAGACTAGACTATAGACTAGACTATAGACTAGACTATAGACTAGACTATAGACTAGACTATAGACTAGACTATAGACTAGACTAGACTAGACTATAGACTAGACTATAGACTAGACTATAGACTAGACTATAGACTAGACTATAGACTAGACTATAGACTAGACTATAGACTAGACTATAGACTAGACTATAGACTAGACTATAGACTAGACTATAGACTAGACTATAGACTAGACTATAGACTAGACTATAGACTAGACTATAGACTAGACTATAGACTAGACTATAGACTAGACTATAGACTAGACTATAGACTAGACTATAGACTAGACTATAGACTAGACTATAGACTAGACTATAGACTAGACTATAGAGACTATAGACTAGACTATAGACTAGACTATAGACTAGACTATAGACTAGACTACAGACTAGACTAGACTATAGACTAGACTATAGACTAGACTATAGACTAGACTATAGACTAGACTATAGACTAGACTATAGACTAGACTATAGACTAGACTATAGACTAGACTATAGACTAGACTATAGACTAGACTATAGACTAGACTATAGACTAGACTATAGACTAGACTATAGACTAGACTATAGACTAGACTATAGACTAGACTATAGACTAGACTATAGACTAGACTATAGACTAGACTATAGACTAGACTATAGACTAGACTATAGACTAGACTATAGACTAGACTATAGACTAGACTATAGACTAGACTATAGACTAGACTATAGACTAGACTATAGACTAGACTATAGACTAGACTATAGACTAGACTATAGACTAGACTATAGACTAGACTATAGACTAGACTATAGACTAGACTATAGACTAGACTATAGACTAGACTATAGACTAGACTATAGACTAGACTATAGACTAGACTATAGACTAGACTAGACTAGACATAGACTAGACTATAGACTAGACTATAGACTAGACTATAGACTAGACTATAGACTAGACTATAGACTAGACTATAGACTAGACTATAGACTAGACTATAGACTAGACTATAGACTAGACTATAGACTAGGACTATAGACTAGACTATAGACTAGACTATAGACTAGACTATAGACTAGGACTATAGACTAGACTATAGACTAGACTATAGACTAGACTATAGAACTAGACTATAGACTAGACTATAGACTAGACTATAGCTAGACTATTAGACTAGACTATAGACTAGACATAGACTAGACTATAGACTAGACTATAGACTAGACTATTAGACTAGACTATAGACTAGACTATAGACTAGACTATAGACTAGACTATAGACTAGACTATAGACTAGACTATAGACTAGACTATAGACTAGACTATAGACTAGACTATAGACTAGACTATAGACTAGACTATAGACTAGACTATAGACTAGACTATAGACTAGACTATAGACTAGACTATAGACTAGACTATAGACTAGACTATAGACTAGGACTATAGACTAGACTATAGACTAGACTATAGACTAGACTATAGACTAGACTATAGACTAGACTATAGACTAGACTATAGACTAGACTACAGACTAGACTATAGACTAGACTATAGACTAGACTATAGACTAGACTATAGACTAGACTACAGACTAGACTATAGACTATACTATAGACTAGACTATAGACTAGACTATAGACTAGACTATAAACTAGACTATAAAGTAGACTATATACTAGACCATAGCTTAATACAGACTAAACTATAGAATACACTATACACTAGACTATAAAGTAGATTAGACAAAAGACAGAGTATAGTTCAGTCTATATATTATACTACAGTAGTTCGAACTATAGATTAAACAACTGGCCAGACTATGGTATAGTCTATAATCTGATCTTAGACTGTTTCCTATACTATAAACTAGACTATACTAAATTTGTTTTTAATTTTCATTATAAATCTATTGATTAATAAGTAATTAATAGAAAAAATTGTCACAGTTAACCCAATTTTAAAGCTTGGTTTCAAATAAATAGATTTACTTTAAATAATGTAAACTGATTTTTTAGATTTTAAAAATTTTCATAAATTAAAGAAAAAAATGAAACGTTTATTATTTCGCATACATCATCATACACTAAAATAACATTAAGTTGCATGTGGCATATAGTGGGTGGGTTTAACTTGAGCCAAAAAAAAAAAATAAAAACTAAAACATTATAATAAAAATAAAATTTAATTTTCTTAAATTCACACAAAAGTAAAGTAGTTGTTAGTTGCTTGATTTGCCCCTTTTAACAAATTACAAAACAAAACTTAAATACAATTTACTACAAACCAAATTGAACTGAGGCAGCTTATTAGTATGTGGCGCTGGTGTTAGACAACAACGTTGCAAGTAGAAGAAAAAATTATAATTTAGTTGGCGTCGAAATTTGCGAAGGTGGTTGTTTGGTTGTGCTTGATTTAGACTCTATTGTCGATGGTGGATTTAATGGTTTGTGTTGGTCATGCTTTGCCCTGCTAAATATTTAGTGTTGCATGCAACACTTATTTATTATTATTACTATTTGCTTATATTTATATTACTGCAAAATTATGAGTTATTTTTTTTGGTTATTATGTTGCTGCTACTTTATAAAGCTTTTGCTTAAATCAAAATTAAATTTTAAAAAATTTTAAAATTAAAATTTTAGTTAAAATTTGAGTCATTTAATAGCCTATGGTCTTAGCTTTAAGATTTTATAAAAATATATATATTTTCTTTTAATTTCTCAATCTCTTTTCCATAAAATTAATAAAAAACAAATGAAAATTTTATCAACAATTTCCATTTTTCTTTTTTTTTTTTTTTTATTAACATCCTCTCAAAACTGTGAAAGTTGTTAGGATAAAAAAGCAGAAAAAAAACAACTCAAAACAAATTAAAATGAAAGTTCAAACTGACATCAAGTCCCTATTAGTTGAACAATTAAATTAATTTAATAAATTTGTAAGTATTTCTCCTTTCCACCTCTTAATGCTCTGTTGCTGGTGGTTACCACAGCATGTCAACAAGATCTTTTAAGCCAAGAAAAGCTACAAATAATTATCCACCAAAAACAAAACAAAAAAAAAACTTATATATAAAATAAATTGTGATAAAAATTTACCAAATTTGAAATTTGTTTATTTGAACTCGTAGTCAACAAACAAACGTTGTTGAATGAATGCTTTACCACAGTCATTGTGAAATTTTTGAAATGTGTGTTTTTGTTTTTTTTTTTACTATTTAATGATTTTAATGGATGCATAAAGACAACTGAATTACAACAACAAAACAAACACGAAATACATACATACTATATATATACACCCGCTGATCTGTTAAAAGTAAAAGTAGTACCTTTCCACCAACAACTAACTCTATGTGATGGACAAACAAAAGTTTCCCTTTAATATTTAAAATCCAAAAAAAAAAAAACAATAGAAATTTAAACAACAATAAATAAAATAGCAGAGAAATGAAAAAAAACAACATTGTTTAAAATGTTTGTTTTTAATCAAACAATTGGTCATTCCCCAATAAATGGCCAAAAAAAAAAAAATATACATTAATCTTAAAGCATTAACGAAAAACAAAAATGTTTAAGGAAGTTTTTTCTTCTTTCAAATTTAATTTTGAAAGACATGCAAGCTTGAAATACTTACACATATACATAAATTTTGAGTGGAAAAGTTGGGGGTTTGGTGATGGTAAAACGTTTACACTAGAGGGCAAAATTCTGAGAATCAATAAATTTCACAGGATGTTAAAATTTAAGCAAATAAATTATGATAAAATATCAAGACTATTGATTAATCTATGGGTTAGACTATAGAATATACTAAAGTATAGTTAAGACTATAGACTAGACTACAGTCCAGACTAAAGACTAGACTATAGAATATAAACCAGACTATAGATTTGACTGTAGTTCAGACTATTGACTAGAATATAGACTTGACAATAGCTCCAAACTATAGACAAAACTACCAGGCAAAAACTAAACCATAGGCCAGAATATAGACTAAACTATAGTCCAGACTAGACTTTATTTCAGGCTATAGGGTATAGTACAGTCTGGATTATAGAATAGACTATACTCGATACTATAATATAAACTATAGTCCATACTATAATATAAACTATAGTCCAGACTATAGAATAGACTATAGTCCAGACTATAGAATAGACTATATTCCAGACTATAGAATAGACTTGATTACTATAGAATAGACTATAGACTGTAGTCCAGACTATAGAGACTATAGTCCAGACTATATTCCAGACTATAGAATAGACTATATTCCAGACTATAGAATAGACTTGATTACTATAGAATAGACTATAGACTGTAGTCCAGACTATAGAGTAGACTATAGTCCAGAATAGAACAGACTATAGTCCAGACTATAGAATAGACTATAGTCCAGACTATAGAATAGACTATAGTCCAGACTATAGAATAGACTATAGTCCAGACTATAGAATAGACTATAGTCCAGACTATAGAATAGACTATAGTCCAGACTATAGAATAGTCCAGACTATAGAATAGTCTATAGAATAGACTATAGTCCAGACTATAGAATAGACTATAGTCCAGACTATAGAATAGACTATAGTCCAGACTATAGAATAGACTATAGTCCAGACTATAGAATACACTATAGGTCAGACTATTAAATAGACTGTAGTCCAGACTATAAAATAGACTATAGTTCAGACTATAGAGTAGACTATAGTCCTGAATAGAATAGACTATAGTCCTGAATAGAATAGACTATAGTCCAGACTATAGAATACACTATAGTCCATACTATAGAATAAACTATAGTCCATACTATAGAATAGACTATAGTCCAGACTATAGAATAGATTATAGTCCAGACTATAGAATACACTGTAGTCCAGACTATAGAATATACTATAGTCCAGACTATAGAATACACTATAGTCCAGACTATACAATAGACTACAGTCCAGACTATAGAATAGACTTCAGTCCAGACTATAGAATAGACTTCAGTCCAGACTATAAAATAGACTATAGTCCAGACTATAGAGTAGACTATAGTCCAGAATAAAATAAACTATAGTCCAGACTATAGAATACACTATAGTCCAGACTACAGAATACACTATAGTCCAGACTATAGAATAGACTACAGTCCAGACTATAGAATAGACTTCAGTCCAGACTATAGAATAGACTTCAGTCCAGACTATAAAATAGACTATAGTCCAGACTATACAGTAGGCTATAGTCCAGAATAGAATAAACTATAGTCCAGACTATAGAATAGACTGTAGTCCAGACTATAGGATAGACTATAGTCCAGACTATAGAATAGACTATGGTCCACACTATAGAATAGACTATAGTCCACACTATATAATAGACTATATTCCAGACTATAGAATAGACTATATTCTAGACTATAGAATAGACTATAGTCTAGACTATAGAATAGACTTTAGTCCAGGCTATAGAATAGCCTATAGTCCAGACTATAGAATAGACTATAGTCCAGACTATAGAATAGACTATAGTCCAGACTATAGAATAGACTATAGTCCAGACTATAGAATAGCCTATAGTCCAGACTATAGAATAGACTTTAGTCCAGGCTATAGAATAGACTATAGTCCAGACTATAGAATAGACTATAGTCCAGACTATAGAATAGACTATAGTACAGACTATAGAATAGACTATATTCCAGACTATAGAATAGACTATAGTCCAGACTATAGAATAGACTATAGGCCAGACTATAGAATAGACTATAGTCCACACTATAGAATAGACTATAGTCCAGACTACAGAATAGACTATAGTCCAGACTATAGAAAAGACTATAGTCCAGACTATAGAATAGACTATAGTCCATACTATAGAATAGACTATAGTCCAGACTATAGAATAGACTATAGTCCAGACTATAGAATAGACTATAGTCCAGACTATAGAATAGACTATAGTCCACACTATAGAATAGACTATAGTCCAGACTATAGAATAGCCTATAGTCCAGACTATAGAATAGACTTTAGTCCAGGCTATAGAATAGACTATAGTCCAGACTATAGAATAGACTATAGTCCAGACTATAGAATAGACTATAGTACAGACTATAGAATAGACTATATTCCAGACTATAGAATAGACTATAGTCCAGACTATAGAATATACTATAGTCCAGACTATAGAATAGACTATAGTCCACACTATATAATAGAATATAGTCCAGACTACAGAATAGACTATAGTCCAGACTATAGAATAGACTATAGTCCAGACTATAGAATAGACTATAGTCCAGACTATAGAATTGGCTATAGTCCAGACTATAGAATAGACTATAGTCCAGACTATAGAATAGACTATAGTCCAGACTATAGAATATACTATAGTCCAGACTATAGAATAGACTGTAGTCCAGACTATAGAATAGACTATAGTCCAGACTATAGAATAGACTATAGTCCAGACTATAGAATAGACTATAGTCCAGACTATAGAATAGACTATAGTCAAGAGTATAGAATATAGTCCAGACTATAGAATAGACTATATTCCAGACTAAAGAATAGACTATAGTCCAGACTATAGAATAGACTATAGTCCAGACTATAGAATATATTATAGTCCAGACTATAGAATATACTATAGTCCAGACTATAGAATAGACTATAGTCCAGACTATAGAATAGACTATAGTCCACACTAAAGTCCAGACTATAGTCCAGACTAAAGTCCAGACTATAGAATAGACTATAGTCCAGACTATAGTCCAGACTATAGAATAGACTGTAGTCCTGACTATAGTTCAGACTATAGAATATACTATAGTCCAGACTATAAAATAGACTATAGTCCAGACTATAAAATAGACTATAGTCCAGACTATAGTAGTTCAGACTATAGAATGGACTATAGTCCAGACTATAGAATGGACTATAGTCCAGACTATAGTTTAGATTGCAAATCTATGATGATTATTATAAACTTTAAAGTTGATGACAATTATTATATTAATTTTATGACCTTAATTTTTTTTTTTGGTTTACATAAATAATACAATTTACTATTATTAACCGAAAAAAAAATAACATTATTTACTATTTTCACTGTTGTTACTGCTGCTGACTCTATGAACGCTGCTGCTGCCATTGTAATTGTGTGACTATTTTTTTAGTTTTTTTTTCTGCTGTGCAGCGATCGATGGTGCGCGCTGCTGTTCCAAAAAGAAGAAAGTGTTTTTGCTATTATTAAGCACAACTACAACAATAACAGTAAAAAATAAAAATAAAACGCTCATAAACTATTATGTAACAATAAAAGTAAAAGAAAAAGCAACAACAACAACAAATAATATAAAAATAAAAATTAAATAAAAAAAAAGAAAATTTGTTTAAAGGAGAAATCGTTAAAGTTTCATTTCGTTTATAGCGAGCAACATTCACATGATGATCATTGGCTTTGGCCGCTTTTTTTAACATTTTTTTGTTAAATTTATTATTTATATGTATTTGTTTTTTATAATAATTTCACTTTAAACATTCATCTATTGTAATGGATTAGTGCAAATGGAGAGTGTTGATGCATTTGAAGTTTTCGTAGAAAATTGAAATAATATTGATAAAAGTTATATATTTTTATAAAACTTTTAATATATATAGTCTGGTTTTTTAATCCTATTTATCAAAATATGTTTTATTGTTTCGAAAACAACTTTCAAAATAATCCCTACTTGAAAATTTTTCAAGTATTTAACAATTTATTTCCTTTTTTTAGTTAAATCTATATTTGATATAACTTTTAAATATCAAGTAGTTTTTGTATGTGTTATAGATAAAACGATTATATGAAATGCATTTCAATAGATTGTCAGTCAAGCATAAATAGCAAAAAGAATCTAAAAAAAAAAATATCGAACTTAAGCTGGCAACCTGTTAAATAAAGATGATGATCATTTGCAGTTTCAACACTATTATTTATTATTACTGAATCATTCTTTAAATACTTGATTTTGTACGTTTTTTAAAACTTCAACATCATGATCATTATCAACGTCATCATTATCATTCTCATATGGGTTTATAAATCAGATACGGAACCAAATGTTTAAGGCAAAAAAAAAAAAAAAGACAACAAAATAAGATCGTCTGTTCTTCATATATAGAAGTAGAAATGCTGGTGAACGAATTGTAGTGCAATAGTCGAGTAGTTTAGTTGTAGAATAATAATTATTTATATTGAGAGTTATATAAAATTTAAAATACTTACATACTACTTTGTAACTAACAGTGTAGACTATAGGGAAGGGACTAGTGGAAAAAATTTATTTAAAATTTAGTCTATAATCCAGTCTTTAGTCTAGTCTATAGTCTAGTCTATAGTCTAGTCTATAGTCTAGTCTATAGTCTAGTCTATAGTCTAGTCTATAGTCTAGTCTATAGTCTAGTCTATAGTCTAGTCTATAGTCTAGTCTATAGTCTAGTCTATAGTCTAGTCTATAGTCTAGTCTATAGTCTAGTCTATAGTCTAGTCTATAGTCTAGTCTATAGTCTAGTCTATAGTCTAGTCTATAGTCTAGTCTAGTAGTCTAGTCTATAGTCTAGTCTATAGTCTAGTCTATAGTCTAGTCTATAGTCTAGTCTATAGTCTAGTCTATAGTCTAGTCTATAGTCTAGTCTATAGTCTAGTCTATAGTCTAGTCTATAGTCGCCTTTCTGGGTTCTTCGAATTTTGTTTACCTCATCACCTAGTTCTTTTAGTTCAGGGTCTGCCCTAATTTTCTTTAAAATATCAGCGTAAGAGATATCGTTTTTGGCAGATATTATCATAGTATCTGGCCGAGGCTTGCGGGATCTCGTATTCTTTTTCTTCTTAACTATAGCCCATCCGGCTTCTAGGTTATCCGACTCTGGCTTTCTACTAGGGAGTTCTTCTAGTGGAGTTAGTGTTGTCCTATTTTGTGGAAGGCTTTGCTTCAGTCTTTTCGGCGTCGGCATTTTTGGAGCTGTTTTGTCTTCTAAATTTCTTTTTCTAGTCTATAGTCTAGTCTATAGTCTAGTCTATAGTCTAGTCTATAGTCTAGTCTATAGTCTAGTCTATAGTCTAGTCTATAGTCTAGTCTATAGTCTAGTCTATAGTCTAGTCTATAGTCTAGTCTATAGTCTAGTCTATAGTCTAGTCTATAGTCTAGTCTATAGTCTAGTCTATAGTCTAGTCTATAGTCTAGTCTATAGTCTAGTCTATAGTCTAGTCTATAGTCTAGTCTATAGTCTAGTCTATAGTCTAGTCTATAGTCTAGTCTATAGTCTAGTCTATAGTCTAGTCTATAGTCTAGTCTATAGTCTAGTCTATAGTCTAGTCTATAGTCTAGTCTATAGTCTAGTCTATAGTCTAGTCTATAGTCTAGTCTATAGTCTAGTCTATAGTCTAGTCTATAGTCTAGTCTATAGTCTAGTCTATAGTCTAGTCTATAGTCTAGTCTATAGTCTAGTCTATAGTCTAGTCTATAGTCTAGTCTATAGTCTAGTCTATAGTCTAGTCTATAGTCTAGTCTATAGTCTAGTCTATAGTCTAGTCTATAGTCTAGTCTATAGTCTAGTCTATAGTCTAGTCTATAGTCTAGTCTATAGTCTAGTCTATAGTCTAGTCTATAGTCTAGTCTATAGTCTAGTCTATAGTTTAGTCTAGTCTATAGTCTTGTCTGTAGTATAGTCTTGAGTCCCCTTTTGGAAGTCTTTACTGTTATGTGCACTGGATCCGTCACTGTTTTCCCTTACGCTTCAGTAAATGCAACGCAAAGTCTTTGTATCTTCACGTCACAGTTCACACACGTTGTACGTGAGTTGTATGATCAAGTGATCTGTGTTCTCTCGTACTCACTTCTGCTTAAATACTTAGAAATACAATTCCACAACATTGTATTAAACAAAAGTTAAATGTATCTTGTTTAAATGTCTGTTATTGCTTTTGTTGTTATAATTATTTTTCGTTGTTTTAAGCTTCTTTTCTTTAGGTTTTTGGTATTTACTATTGTAGTTTATTATTATTATTGTTATTATTGACGGTATTCTACTATGCATTCTGTTTTTAATGGGTGATAATAAAAGTTTTATTATATTCAGACTTTTTGTATCTTAAGTTGTTTCGTTTTTGTACATTTTCTTCTTTTGATTTGGATTGGTGGTGGCGTTTTGAAGTGTCTTTAGAACAGTGGGTTGGATGATGTTTAAAATTAAGAAGAGTTTTTTATGATTTTAAGATTTTAAGGATTTTGAAATAATAAAATTATTTTAAAATTATTGCTGCAAATTTTGAATACTGCGTTCACATTATTGTTATCGTTCACACCACTGTTATTATCGCCTGTTTCTGGCTAAATTTATACCTGAAAGTAGCTTAAGGTGTCTTTATTATTTCTTTTTCATTATATTTTTCCTCTGTTTATGGAATAAACTTTGTTCGTAGTTATTTTATTCATTTAACTTTTGTTTTTTTTTTTTTTTTTTCTTTTCAATTTTGTAGTAATTTCAATGTTCATGTTTCTATAATGGCGAGTCACATAAAATTACAACCAAGACAACAACTATTATTACAACAAAAGCTATACTACAGAAACAACAATTAAATACAAGAACAACAACAAAAAATGTATACAATATATAGTAGAAAAAATAGTTTAACGTATGGTGCACCTTGAAAATTACGCTCAAGGTTGCTATTTACTTAGTTACTTACGTTGTGTACACTTTAGTATTCCACATGACATTAATTTAACACTACTACTGTTACTACTATTTACTACAACTATGGGTAAGGGTAAATATTACTGTTGGTAGTTTTTAAGAAGTTTAGGAAAATTTCTTAAACGTATTAGGGAAAATGTAACATATTTTCACATTTTCTTTAAGATGTCTGTCGTTTGAAAACTTTTAAAACTTATGTTTGTCAAAAAGTTCTAAACATTTTGGTTTTATTCAAAAGCTGTTACCATAAGCTTTTTATTAAACTAATATTTTTAACAAAATTAGTATATGTATTTTTTTTTAAATGAAAACAAATTTTAAGATGAAAAAACAAAAATTTTCTTGAAGAATCAGGCGATTAAAAGCTCCTAAATCTTATGGTTTTATTAAAAGCTTACACCATAAGCTATTTATAAAACCAAAATTTGAACTGAAGTTTCAATATGTTTCTTTTTAAAATTCAAAACAAACTTCAAGATTCAAATATATTTTCTTTAAGTCCGCCTTTAAAAGCTCATAAATTGTATATTTGTTGGAAATTTGTAAATGTTTGGGTATTATTTAAAAGCTAACACCATAAGCTTTTTATAAAACTAAAATTAAAATCAAAATTTTAATCTATTTTTTTTAAATTAAAAACAAAGTTTCAGAAGAAAAGAAAACAAAATTTTTTTTCTTTAAGTCCGCCTTTAAAAGCTCCTAAATTGTTTGTTGGCTTACGCCAAAAGCTTTTTAAAAAATTTAAATTTAAACCAAAATGTTTATACTTATTTCTTTAAATTAAAAACAAACTACAAGCTTATTTAAAAAAATAAAATAAATAATTTGATTGAAATATTCGACGTTTAAAAGCTCCTAATTATAAAGTTTTGCCAAAAAATAGAAATATGTTGGTCTTATTTAAAACCTAATGCCATAAGCTTTTTATAAAACTATAATTTTAACCAAAATTTTTAGCTGTATTTCTTAAAATTATAAACAAAGTTTCAGATTAAAGAAAAAAATTATTTTCTTGAATTTTAAAGCTTCTAAATCTTATATTTGACAAAAAGTTGTAACTATTTTGGTCTTATTTAAAATCTTACACCATAAGCTTTTTATAAAACTGAACTTTTAACCAAAATTTTAATATTTTGTTTTTTTTTTTTTTTTAAATTAAAAACAAACTATAAGATTTTTTGTAAAAAAAAAATATGATAATTAGTTTGAAAAGTTTGACGTTTAAAAGCTCCCAATTCTATTACTTTGCCCAAAAAATTTAAATATGTGGGTCTTATTTAAAAGCTAACACTAAAAGCTTTTTATAAAATTTAAATGTAAACCAAAATTTTTAGATATATTTTTTAAAATTAAAAACAAAATTCTTGAAAAATTTGGCATTTGAAAGCTTCTAAGTCTTCTATTTGTTAAAAAGTTGTAACTATTTTGGTCTTATTTAAAAGCTGACGCCATAAGCTTTTATAAAACTGAATTTTTAACCAAAATTTTAATATATTTTTTTTTTTTAAATTAAAAACAAACTAAAAGATTTTTTGGAAAAAAATTAATAATTTGCTGCATAAGTTCGACGTTTAAAAGCTGCTAATTCTAAAACTTTGCCCAAAAGTTGTAAATAGGCTGATCTTAATTAAAAGCTTACACCATAAGCTTTTTATAAAACTATAATTTATACCAAAATTTTTAGATGTATTTTTTTAAATTAAAAACAAATTTGAAAAAAAAATTTTAAATAAATATTTTAGAATTTGATCGTTTAAAAGCTTTCAACTTTGGTTAATATAAAAAATTATTTAATATTTTGGACTTTTATAAAAGCTAACACCATAAACTTTTTATAACACGAAAATTTTTATAAAATTTTTAAAAATTCCTTTTAAAATTAAACTTAAATTCTATACATTTTTTAGTCAAAAAAAGTTTTTTTTAAACGTTCTAAAAGCTTTCAACTTTGGTTAATATAAAAAATGTTTTAAGAATTTAAACTTTGATAAAAGCTAACACCATAAGCTTTTTATAAAACTATAATTTAAACCAAAATTTTTAGTTGTATTTTTTTAAAATTAAAAACTAATTTGATTTTTTTTTTTTTTTTTTTTTTTTTCAAATAATTATTTTAGAATTTGAACGTTTAAAAGCTTTCAACTTTGGTTAATATAATTTTTTTTTCTTAATATTTTGGACTTTTATAAAAGCTAACACCAAAAACTTTTTATAACACGTAAATTTTTATAAAAATTTTAAAAAATTTCTTTTAAAATTAAACTCAAATTCTATAAATTTTTTAGTAAAAAATTTTTTTTTTTAATAATTTCTGAATTTGTTTTCATCAAGCTCTTATTTATTAAATAATTATTTAATATTTTTGTTAACAAAGTCAAAGACCTTTTTTCTCTTTATGTCTCTTGGGGTTTTATTAAACATTTTTATAAATTTATTAAAACTGCTTGAAATCTTTTTTATTTTTTTTTGTTTTACTTTTAATATTTTGTTTAATTATTATTTATATTCATTATAGTATATTTTTTCAATATTGTATTTGTTTTTTTTTTTTCTTTAATATGTTAACTGTCAGTTATGTTTTAAAGTCTTTAAACTTTTAAAGTTTTAATTTATTGTATTGTGTTTAATTGTTCATATATTTGTAGCACGTTTTGCAATATTTCCCTTTTTATTTTTTATAATATTTTTAACAATTTTTTACAATATTGTAGTATTTTTTGTAATTTTTAATAATTTTTTAAAATAAAAAAATATTAAATGAACTCAAGGCATAATTTGTTTAATAATAATTTTATAAGAAACGTGATGTGTTTAATTAATTAGGTAAAAAATATAAAATGATTAATAAAATAAATTTTACGAAAATATTACAATTTTATATTTAATATTTTTTATGAATTTCAAAAAATGTTGTTTTCCCCTATTAGTTATTAGTGTAAAGTATTCGAAACTTAGAATTTGAACTAAAAATTTTAATAAATTATTTTTATATTTTCAAAAAAAATTTGAAAAGAAAATCAAAAAATTTAAAATTTTCAACTTTCAAAAAATTATTAAATTAATTCAAAATAATAAAATATTATGCTCTTAATTAAAAGTTCTTAACATTACCTTTCAAAGTTTTTAAATATTATCAAAATCCCTGAAAATATATTTTATAAAACTTTCAACAAACTTTGAACATTTTAATATTTTTTTAATTTTTTTTTTCTAAATATTATAGGAAATCCCTTGAATTAACTCTTTTATGTTAAAATCATCAACAATTTAAATTTCAATAAATTATTTAATTTATTTCCTCTCCTCCAACAAACACGTATAAATAAAAAAAACACCAAATTTGTTTAACCTTCTTAGTTCATTTGCAGCATTTTTAGTAGATATTTATTTAACAAACAAACAAACTAATAAATAATAAAAATTAAAGCAACAACATCAAATAGATGGATAATTGTCAAAATGAAATCTAAACAAAATTCTAATTATTAAAGTAAGAGATGTGGACTTAATTTCAGTTAAGAGAGTGTTTGTAGGGGAAAGAGTACTTTTAAATGTCTTGGTTGAATGTATTCCCTTAAATATATAAAAAGTACTTAATGTTCTACTAAAATCCCGGCAGTTCGGGGTGTTTAGACTGCAGTATCTCTATTATAATTGACTCTGCAATAGAATACTTGTGGTGGGTTAAGTAACCACCTTCTAAGTTTACTTAGAAACACTTTAGTTTAATAGATAATTAACCCTTCCCCTCTCCTAAAACCTTCGGGTATTTTCTATATTTTTTCCCTCTGTGTATTTTTTTCGAGAAGGAAAAAAACACCACAAAATTTCGAGGTCAACTGCGTTCTTTAACCTCCATCCATACTCTACACACATCCATTTAATAGTAGTCATGACAACAAAACTATTGATGGTGTCGTTCGTTGTTGTTTTTTTCTATGACTAAACGTTAGAAGCAGCCAGTACCCATTCCTCGTGCTTTTTTTTCTTTCTTTTTTTGTTCTATTAAATTTTATCTAATAGTTTTTATTTTAGCAAAAAAAATAAAATAAAATTCGTACTTTTTTCTTTGTTAGTTTGGGGGATTCATATTGTGTAAATTAGTTGTTGCTATTTTCTTTTTTATATTATCGGGCTAAATCAAGTACATACACGGTGTAACAGTTTAATAAAGGAATTAAAACATTTGGAACAAAGCTGATTTTGTTAAAGTAAAGCTACTTTTTCTATAAAAAATTTATTTAAAAATAAGCAGTATTTTCTAGGCTATATACTAGACTATAGACTGGACTATAGACTAGACTATAGACTGGACTATAGAATAGACTATATACTAGACTATGGACTAGACTATAGACTAGACTATATATAGACTGGACTAGATTATGGACTAGATTATAGACTAGATTATAGACTAATACTATAGACTAGACTATAGACTAGACTATAGACTAGACTATAGACTAGACTATAGACTAGACTATAGACTAGACTATAGACTAGACTATAGACTAGACTATAGACTAGACTATAGACTAGACTATAGACTAGACTATAGACTAGACTATAGACTAGACTATAGACTAGACTATAGACTAGACTATAGACTAGACTATAGACTAGACTATAGACTAGACTATAGACTAGACTATAGACTAGACTATAGACTAGACTATAGACTAGACTATAGACTAGACTATAGACTAGACTATAGACTAGACTATAGACTAGACTATAGACTAGACTATAGACTAGACTATAGACTAGACTATAGACTAGACTATAGACTAGACTATAGACTAGACTAGACTAGACTATAGACTAGACTATAGACTAGACTATAGACTAGACTATAGACTAGACTATAGACTAGACGATAGACTAGACTATAGACTAGACGATAGACTAGACTATAGACTAGACTATAGAACTAGACTATAGACTAGACTATAGACTAGACTATAGACTAGACTATAGACTAGACTATAGACTAGACTATAGACTAGACTATAGACTAGACTATAGACTAGACTATAGACTAGACTATAGACTAGACTATAGACTAGACTATAGACAGACTATAGACTATACATAGACTAGACTATAGACTAGACTATAGACTAGACTATAGACTAGACTATAGACTAGACTAGACGTAGACTATAGACTAGACGTATAGACTAGACTATAGACTAGACTATAGACTAGACTATAGACTAGACTATAGACTAGACTATAGACTAGACTATAGACTAGACTATAGACTAGACTATAGACTAGACTATAGACTAGACTATAGACTAGACTAATAGATTAGACTATAGACTAGACTATAGACTGACTATAGACTAGACTATAGACTAGACTATAGACTTAGACTATATAGACTAGACTATAGACTAGACTATAGACTAGACTATAGACTAGACTATAGACTAGACTATAGACTAGACTATAGACTAGACTATAGACTAGACTATAGACTAGACTATAGACTAGACTATAGACTAGACTATAGACTAGACTATAGACTAGACTATAGACTAGACTATAGACTAGACTATAGACTAGACTATAGACTAGACTATAGACTAGTCTATAGACTAGACTATGGACTAGACTATAGACTAGACTATAGACTAGACTATAGACTATACTATAGGCTAGACTATAGACTACACTATAGACTAGACTATAGACTAAACTATAGACTGGACTATAGACTAGACTATAGACTAGACTATAGACTAGACTATAGACTAGACTATAGACTAGACTCTAGACTAGACTATAGACTAGACTATACACTAGACTATAGACTAGACCATATATAGACTGGACTAGATTATGGACTAGATTATAGACAAAGACTATAGACTAGACTATAGGCTAGACTATAGACTAGACTATAGACTAGACTATAGACTAGACTATAGACTAGACTAGACTATAGACTAGACTAGACTATAGACTAGACTAGACTAGACTATAGACTAGACTAGACTATAGACTAGACTATAGACTAGACTATAGACTAGACTATAGACTAGACTATAGACTAGACTATAGACTAGACTATAGACTAGACTATAGACTAGACTATAGACTAGACTATAGACTAGACTATAGACTAGACTATAGACTAGACTATAGACTAGACTATAGACTAGACTATAGACTAGACTATAGACTAGACTATAGACTAGACTATAGACTAGACTGTAGACTAGACTATAGCCTAGACTATAGAGTAGACTATAAACTAGACTATAGACAAGACTACAGACTAGACTATAGAAACGATGTCTGCAACAGCAACTTTTTCTATAGAAGAGTTGTCTGCAACAGAGCAAATTTTTCTATAGAAGAGTTGTCTGCGACGGTAGAACTTTTTCTATAGAAAAAGTTGTCTGCAACAGAGCAACTTTTTCTATAGAAAAGTTGTATGCAACTGAGCAACTTTTTCTATAGAAAAGTTGTATGCAACTGAGCAACTTTTTCTATAGAAAAGTTGTATGCAACATAGCTACTTATTCTGTAGAAATGTTGTCTGCAATAGATCAACTTATTCGATAGAAATGTTGTCTCCAACAGATCAACTTTTTCTATAGAAATGTTGTCTGCGACGGAGCAATTTTTTCTATAGAAAAGATTTCTGTAACAGAGCAACTTCTTCTATAACAAAGTTGTCGGCAACAGAGCAACTTTTTCTATAGAAAAGTTATCTGTAACAGTTGTCTGAGACAGAGCAACTTTTTCTATACAAATGGTGTCTGAGACAGAGCAACTTTTTCTTTATAGAACAGTTGTCTGAAACAGAGATACTTTTTTATAGAATAGTTGTCTTCAACAGAGCAACTTTGTATAGAGAAGTGGTCTGCAGCAGTGCAACTTTGTCTGAAACTTTTCTATAAACGTTTTAACAAAAAAACGGATCTAGTTTTTTCTAGAAAATTTTTTGTAAAACTTCTTTAACTTATAGTAAACAACTTAAACATTTCCATAAATTAAAATTTTAAACCAAAATTTCAATATTTTTGTTTTTACTACTTCCTCAAACTTTGTTTAAGTTTGCAAGACCTTGCAAATCGTTTTGGTTTAACGATGATACTCTTTGAAATCTCTTAACTCTTGAAATGACTTGCTGATATTTTGTGATTTTATTATTATTATTTTTCTCTCTGTATAAGTAAATTGTTGTCGTCATTTGTATGTTGTTGTTGTTGTTCTTGTATATAGCATTCTTCTATATAAAGTTCTCTTTATTAAGCAAAAAAAAAAACACAAACAAAAAAAAAAAATAGGAATATTTAAATATTTGTTTGGTTTGTGTTTTTTTTTTTCATATATTTAACAGATATTATTGTAGTTGTTGTTGCTATTATTTTATTATATTGGACATTGTATAGTTTATTGCCGGTTTTTTCTTCTATATATAATGTGGTTGTTGTATCGGTATCTATGAGTATGTGTGTGTGTATGTAGCTACACATGTTTGTAGAGTGTGTGTGTGTGTTTTGGTATGAACTACCTTGACTTCTAAAACAAGGCATTTTAGCTAAAAAGAAAAAAAACTAAAAATTGTACTGAACTCAACTGAAAACGTTCCGTTCCGAGTTAGTTTGTTCTTGGAACTTTGTGTTGGTTCTGGTTGTTGTACTACAACAATTTGTTGCTGCTTTTTCCTCATAAGCTCTTAGAAACAACAAAAATATTAGTATCATATGTTTGAATTTTATATGTTCAACAAGAATACGAGGTAATTTGTATACATATTTTATTTTATTTTTTTTTTGTTATAGAAAAAAGTGAAGAAAATATGCTTTTTTTTCTTCTGTGGTCCCTTGAGAATTTTTTGAAACTTGTTGTTTTTTCTAATATAAAAAATACATAAAAACAAGAAACTTGACATGTCATTACAACATTGACATGCAAATTTTATGTAATTTAGGAAAAAAGTTTAAGAAATTTTTGTTAAGTAATTTAATTTATATAAACTAGCTTTGTTTGTTACAATTTTTCTATAGAAAAAATAACACTATTTCATACAACTTTTCCATGTTCCACTGATTCAGACAACTTTTCTAAGTTGTCTGCTCTGTTTCACACAACTTGTTTTTTAAAAAAATTTCTCTGTAGAAAAGGTTGATCTGTTACAGACAACATTTCTAAAGAAAAAGTCGATCTCTTACAGACAACTTTTGTTTGTTGATCTGTTACAGACAACTTTTCTACAGAAAAAGTTGATATGTTACAGACAACTTTTCTATAGAAGAAGTTGCTCTGATTCAGAGAAATTTTCTATAGAAGAAGTTGTTCTGTTACAGACAACTTTTCTACATTAAAAGTTGCTCTGATTCAGACAACTTTTCTATAGAAAAAGTTGCTCTGATTCAGACAACTTTTCTATAGAAAAAGTTGCTCTGATTCAGACAACTTTTCTATAGAAAAAGTTGCTCTGATTCAGACAACTTTTCTATAGAAAAAGTTGCTCTGATTCAGACAACTTTTCTATAGAAAAAGTTGCTCTGATTCAGACAACTTTTCTATAGAAAAAGTTGCTCTGATTCAGACAACTTTTCTATAGAAAAAGTTGCTCTGATTCAGACAACTTTTCTATAGAAAAAGTTGCTCTGATTCAGACAACTTTTCTATAGAAAAAGTTGCTCTGATTCAGACAACTTTTCTATAGAAAAAGTTGCTCTGATTCAGCCAACTTTTCTATAGAAAAAGTTGCTCTGATTCAGCCAACTTTTCTATAGAAAAAGTTGCTCTGATTCAGCCAACTTTTCTATAGAAAAAGTTGCTCTGATTCAGCCAACTTTTCTATAGAAAAAGTTGCTCTGATTAAGACAACTTTTCTATAGAAAACGTTGCTCTGATTAAGACAACTTTTCTATAGAAAACGTTGCTCTGATTCAGACAACTTTTCTATAGAAAAAGTTGCTCTGATTTAGACAACTTTTCTATAGAAAAAGTTGCTCTGATTCAGACAACTTTTCTATAGAAAAAGTTGCTCTGATTCAGACAATTTTTCTATAGAAAAAGTTGCTCTGATTCAGACAACTTTTCTATAGAAAAAGTTGCTCTGATTCAGACAACTTTTCTGTAGAAAAAGTTGCTCTGATTCAGACAACTTTTCTATAGAAAAAGTTGCTCTGATTCAGACAACATTTCTATAGAAAAAGTTGCTCTGATTCAGACTACTTTTCTATAGAAAAAGTTGCTCTGATTCTTACAACTTTTCTATAGAAAAAGTTGCTCTGATTCAGACTACTTTTCTATAGAAAAAGTTGCTCTGATTCAGACTACATTTCTATAGAAAAAGTTGCTCTGATTCAGACAACTTTTCTATAGAAAAAGTTGCTCTGATTCAGACAACTTTTCTATAGAAAAAGTTGCTCTGATTCAGACAACACTTCTATAGAAGAAGTTGCTCTATAGAAGAAGTTGCACAGTTTTCTATAATCTGTTACAGACAACTTTTCTATAGAAAAAGTTGATCTGTTACAGACAACTTTTCTATAGAAAAAGTTGATCTGTTACAGAAAACTTTTCTATAGATAAAGTTGATCTGTTACAGAAAACTTTTCTATAGAAAAGGTTGGTCTGTTTCACAGAAGTTTTCTATAGAAAATGTTGCCCTGTTTCAGACAACTTTTTTATAGGAAATGTTACTCTTTTTCAGGCAACATTTCTATAGAAAATGTGGCTCTGTTTCAGACAACTTTTCTATAGAAAAATTTTCTCTGATTCAGACAACATTTCTTTAGAAAAAGTTGCTCTGATTTAGACATCTTTTCTATAGAAAAGTTGCTCTGATTTACAAAAGTTTTCTATAGAAAAAGTTGCTTTGATTTAGACAACTTTTCTGTAGAAAAATTCGCTTCTATAGAAAAAAACTAATTCTAATAATTTGGTATTTATCTTCTCTTTTCAGGTATGTTTTCCCTAACTAAACCTAAATTTATTAATGAAATGTAAGTTTGAACTCCGAAAAACTAAAATTAAAAATCATAAAGAAAAACTCTTTAATCTTAAACAAATTTAGAGAAATTTAGCTGAAATAAAAATACACGATAAAACAACAACAACAAATTAAAATAAAATCCTAATTTCACCAAACATTTCAAATGATCAATTTCGGTTTTTTTTTCACTATAACTATTGCTGCTGCTGCTGTTGCTTCTTTTCAATTTTTGAGATCATGACAACAAACACTTAAAACAACACACCAGCAATAATACAAAATGTAAACTCTTCCCTGTTAGGTCAGGGCATTAACAACAACAATAAGTAAACCAGCAACAACAACATTAATTTATAATAAAAAGAGAAATAAAGTGATTGCAAAACTCCCCATATCATCATAACATAAATAAACAAATCCAAAACTAAAAAAACTAAACTTTCCTTATAAAAACAAAAACAAACAGATATTCAATACATTAACCAACAACAACAAGAATCATAATAATAAATAGCAACAACAGCAGCAAAAATAAACACACATACATAGAGAGAAAAAAAGAAAACAAAGGTTATGTCATACCTTTTCAAAGTGAAAGAAACAGCAGCAACAACAACAGCAACATAAACAAACCAAACACAAAATTTATAAAAATTAAACAAAAGAGAGAGTCTGCATGAGTAAAAATACAACTACTTTAAGTCCCCCACAAAAAAGAAAGAAAGAAACTACAAAAATATCACCAACCAACAAACAACAACATTTGAAAAAAGAGAGAGTTGCAATGATCATAGTTTTATTTTTTTTTATTTTTTCGAATTTTTTTACAACAATTTTAACGCTTTTTTAGAGAGTTAGTTTCTTTTTAATTTCTTTTCATTTCATTTATATCTTTTAAAGTGAAGTCAACTCATAACAAAGTGAAAATCTATGGTTTAAAACGCACGCTCACCTTAAGTTTTGGTAGTTTTTTTTTTTTAACCATTGCTTTCTTGTTGTTATTGTTGCTTTTTTAACAACGTCCCACATGCAAGCCCCCACAAATAAACGAAATGAAATTTTACTTCGATTGCATGCCGAAGCTTATAGTGGTGTCTTCTTTAAAGAAGTGCAATCTGTACAAAAAAAAAAAAAAAACAAAAATATGACAATTTCGCCAAAACTAAGCTGAAGAATTATGAACTAAAGATCTGCATAAATTATTGAAGAAGAAAAAATAAGCAGAACATTTATTTATGAAATGTCAGAAATTACAAGGTGGCCAAGTGTTTTGCAAGATTCCACATAATATCTACTTAAAGTTGCTCTGGATCTGAACTTTTCTTTTAATAAAAAATGGTCAGATTTAAGAAAATTATTTTCGTGATAAAGTTCAGACAACTTTTCCGTGGAAAGAGTTGCTCTGATGCATATAACTTTTCTATAGAAAAAGTTGGTCTGATGTAGACAACTTTTCTACAGAAAAAGTTGCAGTGCAGACAACTTTTTTATAGAAAAAGTTGCTCTGATGTAGACAACTTTTCTATAGAAAAAGTTGCTCTGATGTAGACAACTTTTCTACAGAAAAAGTTGTTCGGATTCAGACAACTTTTCTATAGAAAAAGTTGTTCGGATTCAGACAACTTTTCTATAGAAAAAGTTGTTCGGATTCAGACAACTTTTCTATAGAAAAAGTTGTTCGGATTCAGACAACTTTTCTACAGAAAAAGTTGTTCGGATTCAGACAACTTTTCTATAGAAAAAGTTGCTCGGATTCAGACAACTTTTCTATAGAAAAAGTTGTTCGGATTCAGACAACTTTTCTATAGAAAAAGTTGTTCAGATTCAGACAACATTTCTATAGAAAAAGTAGCTTGGATTTAGACAACTTTTCTATAGAAGAAAATGCTCGGATTCAGACAACATTTCTATAAAAAAGTTGCTTTGATTCAGACAACTTTTCTATAGAAAAAGTTGATTTGAAGCTGACAACTTATCTCTAGAAAAAGTTGTTCTAAGTCCGAAGAAGTTGCTCGGATTCAGACAACTTTTCTATAGAAAAAGTTGCTCTGTTCCAGACAACTTTTCCATAGAAAAAGTTGCTCTGTTACAGACAACTTTTCTATAGAAAAGTTGCTCTTTTACAGACAAACTTTTCTATAGAAAAAGTTGCTCTGTTACAGACAAACTTTTCTATAGAAAAAGTTGCTCTGTTACAGACTACTTTTCTATAGAAAAAGTTGCTCTGTTACAGACTACTTTTCTATAGAAAAAGTTGCTCTGTTACAGACTACTTTTCTATAGAAAAAGTTGCTCTGTTACAGACTACTTTTCTATAGAAAAAGTTGCTCTGTTACAGGCAACTTTTCTATAGAAAATGTTGCTCTGTTACAGGCAACTTTTCTATAGAAAATGTTGCACTCTTACAGGCAACTTTTCTATAGAAAAAATTGCTCTGTTACAGACAACTTTTCTATAGAAAAAATTGCTCTGTTACAGACAACTTTTCTATAGAAAAAGTTGCTCTGTTACAGACAAACTTTTCTATAGAAAAAGTTGCTCTGTTACAAGACAACTTTTCTATAGAAAAGTTGCTCTGTTACAGACAACTTTTCTATAGAAAAAGTTGCTCTGTTACAGACAACTTTTCTATAGAAAAAGTTGCTCTGTTACAGCACAACTTTTCTATAGAAAAAGTTGCTCTGTTACAGACAACTTTTCTATAGAAAAAGTTGCTCTGTTACAGACAACTTTTCTATAGAAAAAGTTGCTCTGTTACAGACAACTTTTCTATAGAAAAAGTTGCTCTGTTACAGACCAACTTTTCTATAGAAAAGTTGCTCTGTTACAGACAACTTTTCTATAGAAAAAGTTGCTCTGTTACAGACAACTTTTCTATAGAAAAAGTGCTCTGTTACAGACAACTTTTCTATAGAAAAAGTTGCTCTGTTACAGACAACTTTTCTATAGAAAAAGTTGCTCTGTTACAGACAACTTTTCTATAGAAAAAGTTGCTCTGTTACAGACAACTTTTCTATGAAAAGTTGCTCTGTACAGACAATTTAAAGTTGCTGCTGTTACAGACAACTTTTCTATAGAAAAGTTGCTCTGTTACAGACAACTTTTCTATAGAAAAGTTGCTCTATTACAGACAACTTTTCTATAGAAAAAGTTGCTCTGTTACAGACAACTTTTCTATAGAAAAAGTTGCTCTGTTACAGACAACTTTTCTATAGAAAAAGTTGCTCTGTTACGAACAACTTTTCTATAGAAAAGTTGCTCTGAACAGACAACTTTTCTATAGAAAAAGTTGCTCTGTTAACAACTTTTCTATAGAAAAAGTTGTCTCATCAGACAACTTTTCTATAGAAAAAGTTGCTCATCAGACAACTTTTCTATAAAAAAGTTGCTCTGTTACAGACAACTTTTCTATAGAAAAGTTGTTACAGACAACTTTTCTATAGAAAAAGTTTATGCATCAGACAACTCTTTCACGGAAAAGTTGTCTGAACTTTATCACGAAAATAATTTTCTTAAATCTGACCATTTTTATTAAAAGAAAGTTCAGATCCAGAGCAACTTTAAGTAGATATTATGTGGAATCTTGCAAAACACTTGGCCACCTTGTAATTTCTGACATTTCATAAATAAATGTTCTGCTTATTTTTTCTTCTTCAATAATTTATGCAGATCTTTAGTTCATAATTCTTCAGCTTAGTTTTGGCGAAATTGTCATATTTTTGTTTTTTTTTTTTTTTGTACAGATTGCACTTCTTTAAAGAAGACACCACTATAAGCTTCGGCATGCAATCGAAGTAAAATTTCATTTCGTTATTTGTGGGGGCTTGCATGTGGGACGTTGTTAAAAAAGCAACAATAACAACAAGAAAGCAATGGTTAAAAAAAAAAAACTACCAAAACTTAAGGTGAGCGTGCGTTTAAACCATAGATTTTCACTTTGTTATGAGTTGACTTCACTTTAAAAGATATAAATGAAATGAAAAGAAATTAAAAAGAAACTAACTCTCTAAAAAAGCGTTAAAATTGTTTTGTAAAAAAATTCGAAAAATAAAAAAATAAAACTATGATCATTGCAACTCTCTCTTTTTTCAAATGTTGTTGTTGTTTGTTGGTTGGTGATATTTTTGTAGTTTCTTTCTTTCTTTTTTGTGGGGGACTTAAAGTAGTTGTATTTTACTCATGCAGACTCTCTCTTTTGTTTAATTTTTATAAATTTTGTGTTTGGTTTGTTTATGTTGCTGTTGTTGTTGCTGCTGTTTCTTTCACTTTGAAAAGGTATGACATAACCTTTGTTTTCTTTTTTTCTCTCTATGTAGTGTGTTTATTTTGCTGCTGTTGTTGCTATTTATTATTATGATTTTTTGTTGTTGGTTAATGTATTGAATATCTGTGTTTTGTTTTTTTATAAGGAAAGTTTAGTTTTTTAGTTTTGGATTTGTTTATTTATGTTATGATGATATGGGGAGTTTTGCAATCACTTTATTTCCTTTTTATTATAAATTAATGTTGTTGTTGCTGGTTTACTTATTGTTGTTGTTAATGCCCTGACCTAACAGGGAAGAGTTTACATTTTGTATTATTGCTGGTGTGTTGTTTTAAGTGTTTGTTGTCATGATCTCAAAAATTGAAAAGAAGCAACAGCAGCAGCAGCAATAGTTATAGTGAAAAAAAAACCGAAATTGATCATTTGAAATGTTTGGTGAAATTAGGATTTTATTTTAATTTGTTGTTGTTGTTTTATCGTGTATTTTTATTTCAGCTAAATTTCTCTAAATTTGTTTAAGATTAAAGAGTTTTTCTTTATGATTTTTAATTTTAGTTTTTCGGAGTTCAAACTTACATTTCATTAATAAATTTAGGTTTAGTTAGGGAAAACATACCTGAAAAGAGAAGATAAATACCAAATTATTAGAATTAGTTTTTTTTCTATAGAAGCGAATTTTTCTACAGAAAAGTTGTCTAAATCAAAGCAACTTTTTCTATAGAAAACTTTTGTAAATCAGAGCAACTTTTCTATAGAAAAGATGTCTAAATCAGAGCAACTTTTTCTAAAGAAATGTTGTCTGAATCAGAGAAAATTTTTCTATAGAAAAGTTGTCTGAAACAGAGCCACATTTTCTATAGAAATGTTGCCTGAAAAAGAGTAACATTTCCTATAAAAAAGTTGTCTGAAACAGGGCAACATTTTCTATAGAAAACTTCTGTGAAACAGACCAACCTTTTCTATAGAAAAGTTTTCTGTAACAGATCAACTTTATCTATAGAAAAGTTTTCTGTAACAGATCAACTTTTCTATAGAAAAGTTGTCTGTAACAGATCAACTTTTTCTATAGAAAAGTTGTCTGTAACAGATTATAGAAAACTGTGCAACTTCTTCTATAGAGCAACTTCTTCTATAGAAGTGTTGTCTGAATCAGAGCAACTTTTTCTATAGAAAAGTTGTCTGAATCAGAGCAACTTTTTCTATAGAAAAGTTGTCTGAATCAGAGCAACTTTTTCTATAGAAATGTAGTCTGAATCAGAGCAACTTTTTCTATAGAAAAGTAGTCTGAATCAGAGCAACTTTTTCTATAGAAAAGTTGTAAGAATCAGAGCAACTTTTTCTATAGAAAAGTAGTCTGAATCAGAGCAACTTTTTCT